>NW_003298852.1:709220-885072 GCF_000151645.1 Tuber melanosporum | reverse complement strand
GGCCCTGTAAGAGAGCTGAAGGGGGGTGTTGGAGACCAGAGATTCCGATTCTGAGTGAGGTTACCCTACCTAGGGTGGTTTCTAGGTATCGGGTTCTCGTATTCCTAACAGATCACCATGGAGCTTTTTATAGCAGCAGTACCAACAAAGCTGTTACTGGTTCAATTGAGAGAATGGCTGGTAGTAACTAGTAGTATGAAGGTGGAAAGGAGGAAGTGACGTTTTCAATGTTACATAGAACTTGGATTCTGATTGTGATAGATGGGGAAGAGGATGGAGTTGAGACCAACCACTTTCAGTGAGTCTAAGAGCAAGCTCATGGCGAAAGGCCTTGTATTCACACTTGGGAGAGAGTGAGCAAGCAATAAGGTATGTATTTGTGATGTCCGTATCAAGAGCCCAGAACTATAAGGAGAGCCAATTCCGTCGGCTCTTTTGGTGATATAGATAATTGCTTCACAACTGATCTGCAATATCCACTCCCCATATACTGGTTGTAATCTTCCACTAATACTAGAATAGAGAGAAGTTTTTTATACTCATAGGTGGCGAATGGCTTACAAGCCATGGAGGCATTAGTGCTAGTTTTTTTAGGTTTTCACCAATTACGGAGAACAAGGTGATGAAGGTTGTGAATGGTAGTTAGGAATAAAACAGTGTTATTATTCTGCCAAAGGGCAGCACAAACCCCATTCACTACCACTCCCGATAGGTGATTCTATTCCAGTATTCTTTTTGTAATATCCTTACTAATCATTAATGTGGAAGGAAAATCTGGGTAGTTTGCTCATGTTGTTCCAGCTGTACAGAGGCTATGATCTCGGAGGTTGTAACGTGTTCGCAAGGTGCTAATCATGTTATCAGTAATAGGTACGATAGTTGGCAGGTGGCCTGCTCTTCCAGAGAGGAGGCGAGAGCTGAGAATTAAAGGAGGCTTCGGAGGTGTACTGGGAAACAACGAAGTAACCGTTCAACCAAGTATATTGAAATACTGTCTGTCGAAGTCTGCCTCTTCTATCGTAGAAATAGGCGGTCTTTAAATACACAAATCTGTTCATGTCTAGTATGAACAAAACTAATCAAAGGTATCAATCGATACACTTTGGTGAAACTAATTAAGTATCAAAGCGATACTTAAAACAGAACATAAAACAAAACCAAGTATCAAACGATACTTAAAACAAAACCAAGTATCAAACGATACTTAAAACAAACCCAATAACCGAGTACCCGTACCGGTTACAGAGGTGGTGAAATAGAAGTATGCTAGTAAAGTAATTATCTACATAGATGTTAAATTGATAGGACTAGAATGGCAAGGAAAAGGCTAGATGATATACTGTCAGAGCAGTAGGTGAGAAACCAGTTGAGAGTTTATGAGTTTTGCTTTAGGTTAGTTTACGACTATTGTAATTGTATAGTGCTAGTAATCATTCTTTACTAATATGGGTATAAGAGGATGTTGTTTGAGTAAACTCACTAACTGCATTCTCAGTAACTCCAGAATAGAATAAAAACAGATAGGTATATCCCTAATCACAAAATGCATAAATCTTATAGCCTTGATCAATAGGCTTTCCATGAAGCTTGATCGTATGTGCTGACCTCCCTTTGCATAGTACCATTATTTTGTTAAAGGAAAGAGTAGATAAGAGTAAAAAATGTTGCCGAAACCGCTGCCATAAATGGGAGGCCAGATATTCTATTTTCCACCACCAATCTTGCTGCTTATAAGTATCTTCTGGTGGCAATATATGGAAGTAGCGCTTAATTTACTTATAACGATTACAGGATATATATCGCATGATTGAATGACATATTTCAGTTTACCAATGGTCTTTGATCACTCGTAAGCAATTTATTCCCATTTATATCTGAAGGTCAATGAAGATCCTTATCTCTGGAAGGCTAACTGGACTCTAAGGACGGCTGATAACCTTCTGCTCATCGCCTTTAACTCCTACTAGGTTTTCATCCTCTCTGTCACGAACGTGGCTTAGTGAGGAAAGGGTTTTCACGTGACACATGGTCATGAGTTACAGGTATGTTATTGTTTCACGCATATGACCTATTCGGGTTATATGATTAGTTATGTGTGGGATTTGTGATGCTTTTGCACATGGCTCAAGTATGAGTCATGGGACATGCGCCTAACGAGTATGCCTTACAAGTGTGCCTTACGGGCAAGCCTTGCGCATATGATTTATGTTTCGCACATGACCTCATTATGATGTCATGGGTTTCGTGCATATGACTCAGTCAAGTCATATGACTTGTTTATTGTGTTATGATTGGTTTATGAGTTTCGCACATGACCTCGCTATGAGGTCATGGGTTTTGAGCATGTGATCACTTTGGTCATATGACTAGTTTGTTATGATTTAGTTTCATACATGTGACCACTTTAGGTCACATGACTAAAGGCGGGAAGAATACTATATAAGGAGTCCGATGCGGCCGAGGAAGATAGGTTCTTCACGCTTTGTTCTAAGTACTTTTCCTACTTATTACATTAACGAATATAAAATACCTTTACGATCTTTATCTTTATTGCAACATTATCGTTACGCCAAGGAAGGCGCTTTACTAAGAAGAGTTAGAGAAAGCTTACGATAGACGGTCCTGGTAGAAGACAAGGGTCTTGTACTATCGGTAACATAGGCAGAGGCCTAGAGCTATCATAAGACAAAGAGAAGAAGAAGACAGGAAGAGAAGTATCGTTCCCTGTCGCCAAGCACTAACTATCCAAAGAGGGAACATTACATTACAAAGCGTCACCTAGTGTGACGCCAAACGATACAAGACGGCATCTGTCAATCCAGACTGGAAAGAAGATATTAACATCGACGACCAAAATCTTAATCTAGGAGGATTCAGCGATGCCCTAGATCACATCTCAGCAGAACCCTCGAGAGCAGCAAGCCCAGTAACCCCAGAGAAAGGATCACCAGTCGATAGCTCTCCTGCTGGAATGCCACAACCCGAGAGAATGTCGGGATCTGCAGTGCCTGGGCCACTGGCCCCAGCCGCTCCGGCACCAGGAACCAGCATACTTAGAATGACTGAAAATCAGTTTCAGGCATTTCTTGCATCCACGCGAAATACAGGGCAAGGAAATGTCCAACGACCAAAAGCAAAGGAGCCCGACACATACGAAGGAGCCAAAGATAAGCTACGAATATTCTTAGCGCAATGCGAGAGATATTTTGCAGTTAAGGGATACGGAGATCACCATGATGAAATTAAGATTCCATATGTGGAATCTCTACTCCGAGGACTCGCGGGACAATGGATCATGCCCTTCCAAAATGGACGGAAACAGAGGGAATGGGTCACATACGAAGAGTTCAAGGTGACACTCTTTGAACAATTTGGAGACCCTAACACCAAAGAAACAGCAAGACAAAAGCTAGAAAAACTCCAGCAAGGAAAACAAACGTTCTCAGCATACTGGAACGAATGTCGACTGTTGGAATACGAGGCCGAGTTTGATGATGTGACTCTCTACATCATACTCCTGAGAAACAGCTGTGAGAGACTCTGAGAGGCATGGGGAATCTCTGACCTGCGCTATACGATAGCCGAATGATTTACAAGATGGGCAATCGACAAAGAAAGCAAATTAAACATGGTTCGGAGCAACTCGGAAAATACTATAGCACATAGAGTGGTCCAATAATCCAGGAATGGGGACGGGACCTTCAAACCGCAAGCACCTCGAGGAGAAAGTCGAGCATTACCACCAGGCGAACCGATGGAATTGGACAAGTCAAGAGTAGGGCCTGCTCTGAATCTCTCTAAAGAAGAATACGCCAGAAGGATGAATGGGAAACTATGCCTAAGGTGTGGAAAAGCAGGTCATCGGATACGAGAATGCAGAAGCCAACTGGACAACGGATACCAGGGAAACAGAGCTACTGGAAATAATTGTTTCCAAAATCAGAAAAGAAGCAACATCCGCGAAATGATAGCAGAGGATTCACCGGCGGAAAACGAAGAGGGTTCCCAGTAAATGGTGGTCTGGGAGACCCAAGATGTGGACCTGGAAAATCCATCAAATTAGCGAACTACTACACGGCACTACATACGCAAAGAGGAGAAGAAGATGGAGATCTGTAATGATCCCCTTTCAGATAGTTAGTTCTTGGCGACGGGGAACGATACTTACCTTTTCTTTCCCTTTCTTTCCTTGTCTTATGATAGCTCTAGGCCTCTGCCTATGTTACCGATAGTACAAGACCTTTGTCTTCTATCGGAAACACCTATCGTAAGCTTTCTCTAACTCGTCTTCGTAATGAGTGCTTCTTGGCATAATGATAAGGTTACAATAAGGATAAAGATCGTAAAGGTGTTTTATATTCGTTAAAGTAATATGTAGGAAAAGTACTTAGAACAAAGCGTGAAGAACCTATCTTCCTCGGCCGCATCAGCCTCCTTATATAGTGTTCTTCCCGCCTTTAATCATGTGACCTAAAGTGGTCACATGTGCAAAACCAAATCAAAACAAACTAGTCATATGACCAAAGTAATCACATGTTCAAAACCCATGACCTTATAGCGAGGTCATGTGCAAAACTCATAAACCAATCATAACACAATAAACAAGTCAGATGACTCGACTGAGTCATATGCACGAAACCCATGACATCATAATGAGGTCATGTGCGAAACATAAATTATATGCGCAAGGCTTGCCTGTAAGGCACACTCGTAAGGCATACTCGTCAGGCGCATGTCCCATGACTCATACTTGAGCCATGTGCGAAAGCATCACAAATCCCACACATAACTAATCATACAACCTGAATAGGTTATATGCGTGAAACAATAACATACCTGTGACTCATAACCATGTGTCACGTGAAAACCCTTTCCTCACTAAGCCACGTTCGTGATATTAGCTCCCCTCCTCCTAAGCCTGAGTCCCATCAGGCTTTTTCTCGCAGTTTCAATAGCTCGCGTCCTGCGGAGCGCATGGTCCTTCTCAGCTTGTGGAACTTTTCGTCTGCCATCCTCCATCTGACCCTTACCGATTCCAGCATCAGATTCGCCATCTCAATCGTGTGCCGCTGGTGGTCATTCAGCTGTCTAAGCTCCGCGATCGTTTTGTCATTTGCCGAAATTGTGGCCTCGGCTTGGCCCAGTTGTTCTCAGAGTCCCTGGAGCTGCCTGTGTAGGCTCCTGACATCCGGTTCCATGTCTGCCGAGGAGTTTTGGGCCCCTCCCTCCTTGGACCGCGTCCTCGTGGCCTATGCCTTTCTGGCATCTTCTCCTTCCAACTCATTTCGGCTTCCATCTTTCTGCGGGTAAAATCCCACAGATATTTTTTGTGCCCTGTGCATCCTGCACCCATTTCTGAAGCATTGTTGCCAATGCTTTAGAACGTGGTCCGGGCGTGGGCCACGCTTCCGACATTCCCTCGGGAACCATCCCGAGCCTTCTTTGTCGCCCAAGTGTGTTTGGCAACCGTCATCGTAGCATACCGTCCATGACATGGCGTTATACAGGGCTTCTTTTTCCCTTTCCTTGAGTTCTTCGTCGGTTGGCCCCATGAATGAGTATTCGGGGCTGGTGGGTGTGGTTTGGCGGAGGCTATCGCCCCAGCCCTCGTGTTGCTGCCTTGACACGAGAGTTGTTCCCTCGCTTTTGTCTTGGTTGAACGTGATCGTCACCTGGGCCAGGCTTGCCTGGGTATCGCTGGTGGAAGGTTGAGATGGCATCTTGTGCGTTTTCGAAGTTGTGTGCGAAGTAAGAAGTTTTATCGTGTTCAGGAGAGTATCCTGTCCACTTGGCTCGGTATTGGAGGTGACCGTGGAAGAAGCGGACATCGACTATTTCGTCGAGCTCATATTCTTGTTCTCCGTCGAGTTCGATCTGAAGGGGAGGAATAAGTATTTGTGAAGGAAATTTATTGTCGTTGTGTAATTCGAGGAGTGAGTTGTGGAATGTATTGTGTATTCGCATTGAGGGGGGAAGGTCAAGTTTATAATCTCGGCTGCCCACTTTTTCCAATATCCTGAAGGGTCCAATTTTCTTGTAGTCTAGTTTCTTTGATGGTCGTGTCGTATGGATATTGCGTGGTATTAGCCATACCATGTTTCCTGGTTGTATGTTTGGATCCGGTCTTCGGTGCTTATCGTATTGTTCTTTTTGCCGTTGTTGGGCTTGACTCATCTCATATTGTAAGGTTTCGTGTGGTTTTCGCATATCCGCTTTCTCCGGTATCACATCATTAATCGTATGATATGTGGTCTGACTTTGTGGATGTTTTCCGTAATTCGCGAAGAAGGGTGTCGTGCCAATTGTTTCTTGCTTTCCATTGTTGTATGCGAATTCGGCCATCGATAACATCTTGTACCAATCATCTTGCTCATAGTTGACATAGGCCCTTAAATATTGTTCGAGTATCGCATTTACCCGTTCCGTTTGTCCATCTGTTTGTGGGTGGAATGCTGTGCTCATTCTGTTTTGTATTCCCATTTCTCCAGTTACTTTCTTCCATAGTCCCGATGTGAATAGTGTTCCTTGATCGCTAATGATATTCTTTGGGAGGCCGTGAAGTCGAAAGACCTCTCGGAAGAATGTTTGTATAAAATCCCTCGTGTTAATGTCTTTTCTAGCAGGAATGAAATGACTCATTTTGGTCAGGCGATCCACCATGACCAAGATGCTATAGCAATTTTCCGATGTTGGTAGGTCCGTGATGAATTCCATAGTAATTGTTTCCCATGGTTGTTCTGGGACTTCATTTGATTTTAGTAATCCATATGGTGCGTGTTTAGCCGTTTTCGTTCTTTGGCATATGTCGCAGTTTTTGACATATCATTTGACATCTTCGCGCAGTCCTGGCCAATAGAATGATCTCGTGATGAATTCCGTAATTTTAGCCGTTCCTCTGTGTCCTGCCGTTCGGATATCATGGTGTTGTCGTATGAGGTCTGACCTTATCTCCTCTTCTTCTAGGATCTATTGTTTTCCATCGTACCACATATTTCTGTCCTTCCATTGGCATAACCCCAGTGCAATTCCTTTCATCACCTTTTTTCCTTCTTCCAAGGCTTCTCTTATTGCCTGGATTGTTTTATCTTTCTCGTTTGCATCCTCAATTCCTCTTTCCTCCTTTGATGTGAATTGGATAACCTCTATGGCCTCGAAGTAGGTCTTTGGTAATAGGGTCCTTGTTTTTTGTTTGATCCTTTCATCTTCTTTCGTTTGTGGTTTGTCGCTTGCAATCCTTGTGAGAGCATCTGGCTTTCCGCTCTCGTTTCCTGGTCGGTATTCGATTTTGAAGTTGTATTTGCTAAGGTGCTCCATCCAGCTTATCTGGCGGTCGTTCCATTCTTTCGTGGTCATGAACGGGACCAGGTTCTTGTGGTCGGTTAGAACTCGGACTGGATGGTCGTTGTTTGAAACGTATCTCCTCCATTCTTTTAATGCTTGAACTATCGCTAATAGTTCTTTGTTTGCAACATCGTAGTTGCACTCTGCAGGGGTCATTGTCTTGGATCGGTAAGACACTGGCCTCCATTTTCCATCATCGCACTGTCGCGATAGTATGCCTGAGCATACATATTTTGAGGCATCCGTTTCGATCATTGTCTTTCGGTTTGGGTCGAAATGAACCAGTATGGGTGCTGATGTTAGATGCATTCATATTGCATCATATGCTTTTTGTTCGTTTTCTCCCCATTCCCATTTCTTGTCTTTCTTCGTAAGGTTATAGAGTGGTTTTGCAAGCCTGCTAAATCCCTCTATGAACCTTCGATAAAAGTTGCAGAATCCCATAAAGCACTGAACATCTGTTTTGTTGTTTGGTTTGGCCCAGTCCCAAATGGCTGCTGTTTTAACTGGGTCAACTTTGACCCCACTTCGATTGATGATAAATCCAAGGTATTCTGTTTCTTCCTTATGGAATTCGCATTTTGTGGGTTTGATCTTCATTCCTGATCCTTGTATTGCCGCTATGATGTTGCTGATATCTTTTTGGTGTTGTTGTATATTTTCCGAATATATGAGTACATCGTCCAGGTATACGATGCAACATATGTCGCGGTACTTATTAAGTACCCTGTTGATCCATCTCTGGAATGAAGCCGGTGTGTTGGTTAGCCCAAAAGGCATAACCAAGTATTCAAACATTCCGTATCTTGAGGCGAATGTAGTCTTCCATTGATCTCCTGCCTTGATACGTATATGGTGGTATGCGTCTTTGATGTCGAGTTTGGTGAAATATTTTGCTGATCGTAGTCTGTCCAGTTCTTCCCAATCAAGGGTAGCGGAGATCGGTCTTTCTTGGTAACCGAATTGAGGGCTCTGTAGTCCACACAGAGTCTCATTTTTCCGTCTTTCTTTTTGACGAATAGTATTGGAGATCCTCCTGACACGAAAGAGTCTGGGATCCATCCTCTCTTTAGGTTTTGCTCGATATACTTCCTAAGTTCTTCGAGCTCTGCTTCCCCTAGGAGGTATAACTTCTTATAGGGAATTTGTTTTGTTTTTCCCATTTTTTCATCTTTGACCAACTGAATTTCGTTGTCGATTCCTGGTCTTCGAGGTGGTAGCTCCGTAGATACCTCTTCTTGGAATAGATTTGTGAATTGGTGATATTCTTTTGGAACCAATTCTCTCCATCCCTTTTTGCTTTGGTATTTCTTGTCCTGGATTGCTAGTTTTGTGCTAATGTTGATTTTTGCTAGAACTGCTTTCTCGTCTTCGTATGTCCATTTGAGAATTCCTGTTGTATCTCCTCTTCGATAATATCGTCCAAAGGCTTGTGCTGTGATCTCTTTGATCTCAATTCTTTTTGTTGTATCGAGCTGGTTTTGGTCCGTACTTCCAAATCCCTTGTTTCCTCTCATGGTTTCTTCCAGTTGATCTACTTCATGCAGATCCTCTTTGTTGATTTTTTCGATTATCAACTGTGCGATTCGATCGCCTTTCTGGACTTGGTAGTCCTCTTCAACTAGGTTGGCCAGGACCGCTTTGATTTCACCGGTATAGTCGACGTCGATCACTCCTGCCATGGTCATGAGTCGGTGTTTGACTACTGGACCACTGTGGGTGCTATTCGTCCATAGGTACCTTCTGGGAGTCCAATGGCTATTCCCGTTACTATCGTTGCCTGCCCGTTGGCTGGTATCTGGGTTCCTTCGTTGGCAGAAAGGTCGTGTCCTGCTGCCCCTTTGGAACCCTTGGTAGGCACATTTGCCTCTTGGTCCAGTTTTTGTATCTGGACCCTTTTATCTTGCTGCATCTCGGCAAACTTTGCATGCAAAGTTTCTTCTTCCGCTTCTCGTATTGGTGTGGAGTAGACTACAGGTGAACCGTTGAGACCTTGTATTGCACATAGTTCACCTGTAAACATCATCTTGTTCTCGTTCCAATCGATCGTTGGATTATGCTTCCGTAACTATGGCATCCCTAGGACTATCTCATCGTTCTTTAGATCTGTCACTTGAAAGGTTGCCGTTTCCCTATGGCTGTCAATGTCCATAGGTAGTGTCGCTATATGGGTTATAGGACCCATAGCGCTTGGCTTTCCATCTGCTAGGTAGACTTGTCTTGCTTTCTTCGCTTGTTTGGTGTGGAGGCCATATTTGTCGCATATTTCTTGGTCGATGAAGTCTTCAGTGGCCCCCCTAGTCGAGCATTGCATATATTGTTGTTTCTTCTCCTTCTCTGTTGTATATCTTCGTTTTGATCATCACATGATCTCCATCTCCTTCTCCTCTTTGTGTGTGTAGTGCCGTGTAGTAGTTCGCTAATTTGACGGGTTTTCTAGGTCCACATCTTGGGTCTCCCAGACCACCATTTACTGGGGACCCTCTTCGTTTTCCGCCGGTGAATCCTCTGCTATCATTTCGCGGATGTTGCTTCTTTTCTGATTTTGGAAACAATTATTTCCAGTAGCTCTGTTTCCCTGGTATCCGTTGTCCAGTCGGCTTCTGCATTCTCGTATCCGATGCCCTGCTTTTCCACACCTTAGGCATAGTTTCCCATTCATCCTTCTGGCGTATTCTTCCTTAGACAGATTCAGAGCAGGCCCTGCTCTTGACTTGTCCAATTCCATCGGTTCGCCTGGTGGTAATGCTCGACTTTCTCCCCGAGGTGCTTGCGGTTTGAAGGTCCCGTCCACATTCCTGGATGATTGGACCACCTTATGTGCTATAGTATTTTCCGAGTTGTTCCGAACCATTTTTAATTTGCTTTCTTTGTCGATTGCCCATCTTGCAAATCGTTCGGCTATCGTATAGCACAGGTCAGAGATTCCCCATACCTCTCGGAGTCTCTCGCTGCAGTTTCTCAGGAGAATGATGTAGAGAGTCGCGTCATCAAACTCGGCCTCGTATTCCAACAGTCGACATTCGTTCCAGTATGCTGAGAATGTTTGTTTTCTTAATAGAGTTTTTCTAGCTTTCGTCTTGCTGTTTCTTTGGCGTTGGGGTCTCCAAATTGTTCAAAGAGTGTCGCCTTAAGCTCTTCGTACGTGACCCATTCCCTCTGTTTCCTTCCATCTTGGATGGGCATGATCCATTGTCCCGCGAGTCCTCTGAGTAGAGATTCCACATATGGAATCTTAATTTCATCATGGTGATCTCCGTATCCCTTAACTGCAAAATATCCCTCGCATTGCGCTAAGAATATTCGTAGCTTATCTTCGGCTCCTTCGTATTTGTCAGGCTCCTTTGCTTTTGGTCGTTGGACATTTCCTTACTCTGTATTTCGCATGGCTGTAAGAAATACCTGAAACTTATTTTCAGTCATTCCAAGTATGCTGGTTCCTGGTCCCAGAGCGGCTGGGGCCGGCGGCCCAGGTACTGCGGCTCCCGACATTCTCTTGGGTCGTGGCGTTCCAGCAGGAGAGCTATCAACTGGTGATCCTTTCTCTGGGGTTACTGGGCTTGCTGCTCTCGAGGGTTCTGCTGATACGTGATCTAGGGCGTCGCTGAATCCTCCTAGATTAAGATTTTGATCGTTGATGTCAATATCTCCTTCCCGATCTGGGTTGAAGGATGCTCTCTTGTATTGTTTGGCGTCGCACTAGGTGACGCTTTGTAATTTAACGATCCCCTTTCAGATAGTTAGTTCTTGGCGACGGGGAACGATACTTACCTTTTCTTTCCCTTTCTTTCCTTGTCTTATGATAGCTCTAGGCCTCTGCCTATGTTACCGATAGTACAAGACCTTTGTCTTCTATCGGAAACACCTATCGTAAGCTTTCTCTAACTCGTCTTCGTAACGAGTGCTTCTTGGCATAATGATAAGGTTGCAATAAGGATAAAGATCGTAAAGGTGTTTTATATTCGTTAAAGTAATATGTAGGAAAAGTACTTAGAACAAAGCGTGAAGAACCTATCTTCCTCGGCCGCATCGGCCTCCTTATATAGTGTTCTTCCCGCCTTCAATCATGTGACCTAAAGTGGTCACGTGTGCAAAACCAAATCAAAACAAACTAGTCATATGATCAAAGTAATCACATGTTCAAAACCCATGACCTTATAGCGAGGTCATGTGCAGAACTCATAAACCAATCATAACGCAAGAAACAAGGCATTACTGACTCTGACGTCGAGTGCATAGTGCACGAAACCCATGACATCATAATGAGGTCATGTCCGAAACATAAATCATATGCGCAAGGCTTGCCTGTAAGGCATACTCGTAAGGCATACTAGTCAGGCGCATGTCTCATGACTCATACTTGAGCCATGTGCGAAAGCATCACAAATCCCACACATAACTAATCATACAACCTGAATAGGTTATATGCGTGAAACAATAACATACCTGTGACTCATAACTATGTGTCACGTGAAAACCCTTTCCTCACTAAGCCACGTTCGTGACAAGATCATGTGATAATCAAAACGAAGATATACAACAGAGAGAGCGAAGAAACAAGCATATATGCAATACTCGACTCGGGGGCCACTGAAGACTTCATCGACAAAGAAATAAGCGACAAATACGGCCTCCACACCAAACAAGCGAAGAAAGCAAGACAGCTCTACTTAGTGGATGGAAAACCAAGCGCTATGGGTCCTATAACCCATACGGCGACCGTACCCATGGACATTGACAGCCATAGGGAAACGGCAACCTTTCAAGTGGCAGATCTAAAAAACCACGAGAAAGTCCTAGGGATGCCATGGTTACGGAAGCATAATCCGACGACCAATTGGTACAAGAACAAGATGACCTTTACAAGCGAACTATGTACGACACCATGTCTCAACAGTTCACCTGTGGTCTACTCAATACCGATACGAGAAGCGGAGGAAGAAACTTTGCATGCAAAGTTTGCCGAGATGCGGCAAGACAAGAGGGTCCGGATACAAAGACTGGACCAAGAGGCAAAAGTGCCTACCAAGGGTTCCAAAGGGGCAGCTGGACATGACCTATATGCCAACGAAGGAATCAAGATACCAGCCAACGGACAGGCAACGATAGCGACGGGAATAGCCATTGGACTCCCAGAAGGCACCTATGGACGAATAGCACCCCGCAGTAGTCTAGCAGTCAAACACCGACTCATGGCCATGGCAGGCGTGATTGATGTCGACTATACCGGTGAAATCAAAGTGGTCCTGGCCAACCTAGCTCAAGAGGACTACCAAGTCCAGAAAGGTGATCGAATCGCACAGTTGATAATCGAAAAAATCAATAAAGAGGATCTGTATGAAGTAGATCAACAGGAAGAAACCATAAGAGGAAACAAGGGATTTGGAAGTACGGACCAAAACCACGCTCGATACAACAAAAAGAATTGAGATCAAAGAGATCACAGCACAAGCCTTTGGACGATATTATCGAAGAGGAGATACAACAGGAATTCTCAAATGGACATACGAAGACGAAAAAGCGGTTCTAGCAAAAATCAATATTAGCACGGAGCTAGCAATCCAGGACAAGAAATACCAAAGCAAAAAAGGATGGAGAGAATTGGTTCCAAAAGAATATCACCAATTCACAAATCTATTCCAAGAAGAGGAAGCTACGGAGCTACCACCTCGAAGACCAGGAATCGACCACGAAATTTAGCTGGACAAAGACGAAAAAACAGGAAAGACAAAAGAGATTCCCTATAAGAAGTTATACCTCCTAGGGGAAGCGGAGCTCGAAGAACTTAGGAAGTACATCGAGCAAAACCTAAAGAGAGGACGGATCCGAGACTCCTTCGCGTCAGGAGGATCCCCAATACTATTCGTCAAAAAGAAAGACGGAAAAATGAGACTATGCGTGGACTACAGAGCCCTCAATTCGGTTACCAAGAAGGACCGATATCCATTACCCTTGATTGGGGAAGCACTGGACCCACTATGATCAGGAAAATACTTCCCCAAACTCGACATCAAAGACGCATACCACAATATACGTATCAAGGCAGGAGACAAAGGGAAAACTACATTTGCCTCAAGATACGGAATGTTCGAATACTTGGTTATGTCCTGCGGGCTAACCAACGCACCGGCTTCATTCCAGAGATGGATCAACAGGGTACTTAATAAGTACCGCGACATATGTTGCATCGTATACTTGGACGATGTACTCATATACTCGGAAAACATACAACAACACCAAAAAGATATCAGCAATATCATGGCAGCAATACAAGGATCAGGAATGAAGATCAAACCAACAAAATGCGAATTCCATAAGGAAGAAACAGAATACCTTGGATTTATTATCAATCGAAGTGGGGTCAAGGTCGACCCTGTTAAAACAGCAGCCATATGTGATTGGGCCAAACCAAACAACAAAACAGATGTCCAATACTTTATGGGATTCTGCAACTTTTATCGAAGGTTCATAGAAGGGTTTAGCAGACTTGCAAAACCACTCTATAACCTAACGAAAAAAGACCAGAAATGGGAATGGGGAGAAACGGAACAAAAGGCATATGATGCAATACGAACGCATCTAACATCGGCACCCATATTGGTCCATTTCAACCCAAACCGAAGGACAATGATTGAAACGGACTCCTCAAAATATGTATGCTCAGGCATACTATCGCAACAATGCGACGATGGAAAATGGAGGCCAGTGTCCTATCGATCCAAGACAATGACCCCCGTAGAGTGCAACTACAATGTTACAAACAAAGAACTATTGGCAATAGTTCAAGCATTAAAAGAATGGAGAAGATACGTTGCGAACAACGACCATCCAGTCTGAGTTCTAACCGACTACAAGAACCTGGTACCTTTCATGACTACGAAAGAACTAAACGACCGCCAGATAAGATGGATGGAACACCTCAGCAAATACAACTTCAAAATCAAATATCGACCAGGCAAAGAAAGTGGAAAGCAAGATGCTCTTACAAGGATTGCAAGCGACAAACCACAAACGAAAGAAGACGAAAGGATCAAACAAAAAACACGCACCCTATTACCAAAAACCTACTTCGAGGCAATGGAGGTTATCCAATTCACATCCAAGGAAGAAAGAGGAATTGAGAACGCAAACGAGGAAGACAAAACAATCCAGGCAATAAGAGAAGACTTAGAAGAAGGAGAAATGAAGATGAAAGGAATTGCACTGGGGTTATGCCAATGGAAGGACAGAAATATGTGGTACGATGGAAAACAATGGATTCCGGAAGAAGAGGAGATAAGGACAGACATCATACGACAACACCACGATATCCGAACGGCAGGACACAGAGGAATAGCTAAAACCACAGAATTCATCACTAGGTCATTCTATTGGCCAGGACTGCGCGAAGATGTCAAACGATATGTCAAAAACTGTGACATATGCCAGAGGACGAAAACGGCTAAACACACACCATATGGACTACTAAAATCAAATGAAGTCCCAGAACAACCATGGGAAACAATTACTATGAATTTCATCATGGACCTACCAACATCGGAAAATTGCGATAGCATCTTGGTCGTGGTGGATCGCCTGACCAAAATGAGTCATTTCATTCCCGTTAGAAAAGACATCAACACGAGAGATTTTATACAAACATTCTTCCGAGAGGTCTTTCGACTTCACGGCCTCCCAAAGAATATCATTACCGATCAAGGAACACTATTCACATCGGGACTATGGAAAAAAGTAACCGGAGAAATGGGGATACAAAACAGAATGAGCACAGCGTTCCACCCACAAACGGATGGACAAAAGAAACGTGTAACGTGTTCGCAAGGTGCTAATCACGTTATCGATAATAGATACGATAGTTGGCAGGTGTCCTGCTCTTCCAGAGAGGAGGCGAGAGCTGGGAACTAAAGGAGGCTTCGAGGGCGTACTGAGGAACAAAGAAGTAACCGTTCAACCAAGTATATTGAAATACTGTCTGTCGAAGTCTGCCTTTTCTATCGTAGAAACAGGCGGTCTTTAAATACACAAATCTGTTCATGTCTAGCATGAACGAAACTAATCAAGGGTATCAATTGATACTCTTTGGTAAAACTCTTTAAGTATCAAAGCGATACTTAAAACAAAACATAAAACAAAACCAAGTATCAAACGATACTTAAAACAAACCATAAAACAAAACCAAGTATCAAACGATACTTAAAACAAACCAAGTATCAAAGCGATACTTAAAACAAAACATAAAACAAAACCAAGTATCAAACGATACTTAAAACAAACCAAGTATCAAAGCGATACTTAAAACAAAAGATAAAACAAAACCAATAACCAAGTACCCATACCGGTTACATTCCCCAAAACAAAACAACTGTTTAAACAAACAAAACCTAATAATCATCAAAGGCGGATTCCGAGAAACTCATGGCTTCAGTTTCCGCCAAAAACTCTTCATCATAGGTATCACACCAAGGACAAGCGGAAACTCTAAGGAAACACTTAGACACAAAGAAGTCTAAATCACAGTAGTCACGAATACCAGATTCGTGCTGTACATCAACCCAAGCATGATCGCAATCAGGACAGTAGTCAATCCAGAGGATTTCGAAGTAGTCTTCAAGTTGGATAACATCGCGGTTCAACAACCGTCCAACAACCTGTTGTCGCTGCCTCCCATTGAGCTCCACATAGTTTGACATCGTTATGGTATTCGGATGGTGATTGGTGACTAGATAAAGTTGTCGAGATCCTGCTCCATAGCTTGATTCTCCTCATCGCTACTTTCGAACTCTGACTCAAAGTGTGGTGCCCAAAATCCATCTCAAGTTTCGAGTTCTGCGTGCCATCGCTCAGTTTCTGGCATTGTAGGTGTCCAGCACATGGTGATATAATTGATTGTTGGGGGGAGGGATTCGTTTGGCATGTTGTCTTTCCACCATCTATTCACCATATCCATAGCGTGCTCAAGTCCTTCCACTGGTTCCCAACTGTTTTTGCTCGTTGGATATACTTTCCATTTGACTAGGAACTGATCATTTCCATGCCAAAGGCGGTGGTCTTTGATTTCTTCAACTTCCCATTCATCCTTCTTGTTGATGATGATAGGTGCAGGCCAAGAGTGGGTTCTTCCAGGAAACTTGGAGTCGTCATTGGGATGGAATCGTTTGACAGCTGAGGCGTGAAAGACTGCAGTATTGCGGCGGTACATGCGTCCATCCATCTGGACAGTGTAATTCTCTGTATGCTCGTCAAAGGATATGACTTTGAAGGGTCCTCGCCATCGGGGTTGTAGTTTCTTGCTGCGTCCGACATTGGTAATAAACATGTTACCATGTACCATGAGCATGTCTCCTGGTGAGATGGGAACATGTTTACGACGTCGTTTCTGGGCAGTAGTGGTGCTTCGGAATCAGGCAGCCTTAACAGCTTGGAAGGCATCGTTCCGAATTGCTTGGTGGCGGTTTAGATGGTCATCGGAGGCAGGGACTGAGGAGTTCTTGAATAGAGTTGTAGGTAAGAGAGGGTATTGGCGGCCAAAGACTGTCTTATATGGTGACATTCCCAGGGTATCTGAAAATCCGGCATTGATATATACGGCTAGTTCAACTAGGGCTGGTTCCCAGTTGGTTTGTCGTTCATTGATCATGTTCCTAGTCCCGGTCTTGACCTCGCGGATTTTTCGTTCTGCTTGGCCATTAGTCTCATGGTGTCCTGGGGCAGCCATAATGTGGTTTATTCCGAGAGAGGTTAAGGTTTGCTTCCAGAATCTGGTGGTAAAGCGGGGATCAGCATCACTGACAATAGAAAAGGGGAACCCGTGGGGGGTAAATAAGTGTCGTTGTAGGTTATTCCAGGTGTCTTTAGAGGAGTCGGTAACCTTCATTGGTATTAACCAGGTGTATCCAGCGAATCGATCTACAGCTACCAATATGGTGTCATATCCAGCGGACTTGTTGAATGGTCCTGCGAAATCGATGGCATAGGATTCAAATATTTCACATGGTAGTTGGAGGGTCTGAGCTTTCCCTTCAGGAAGTTGTGTTCGCTCCTTATTTGCCTGGCAGAGTTCGCATTGCCTGACAAAATCGCGGAAGTCCTTTCGCATTTCAGGCCAGTAGACATATTCTGAGGCATATTGGAGGTTGCGATCTGCACTATGGTGTCCTTTGTTGTGAATCTCGGATATGACATATTCTCTAATCGTCATTCCGTTGAACATATGGCCTTTTTGTACGTATAGGTAATGTTCTCCATAACGGGTGCTGGTAAAGACCATTCTATTGGATATGTTGTAGGGGGCGAGGTCTCCATGCCTGGAGGCATCCATGGCTTTGAAGTAAATCGGGTCATGGCGGTATCCTGCTATCATTTGGCTTCGGAAAGAGGAGGTTAATTCTTCTGTGGTTGATCTGACATCTCGTTCCTCCTCAATTAGGGATCCTCTTGTTGGTTCGATAGGGGCTTCCTCTTCCTCAAAGGTTTCGTAGAGTTGACGCCCATGCTCGGGAATAGTAGGGGGTATGACCGAGACAATGATTTCATTGTTGTATACTCGTAAGGGTCCACCATATAGTGGTCGTGAATCGATTATGGGAGGAGAGGATGGCGGGGCTGACTGTGGGGGGTGTAAATAGGATATTGCATCCACGTAGGCTGCTGCTTGTTCGAGTTCTTCAAGACCTTGGTATCGTGTTGGAACAGGATTAAGGGTATAAGGGGGTTGGGTTGATTCATCTTCATTAATCACTTCTTCTGCTCCTTCAACGGTGTCGAAACTGGTGTTTTTGGAATCATCAGCAGGCATATAGTACGGTCGTTGGTATCTGTTGCCGAACTTGATCTCAGTCTGGTGAAAAGGGCAGGTGTCGTGATAGCAATGGGACCAGTGGAGTCTACTTTGTTCAAGTTCGTGAGGAGGTGTGCTGCGGAGTGTGCAATTGTCTTTCCATTCTTCATCAACGTCCTTTCCTCGTTCTGTTCCGGCAGCACTGTACATGGTGTAAGAGAAAGGATTGGAGGGAGTAGTAGAGCTGGCCGCAGCCATCGATGTTTCTTGTTCATAGGAGGTGTCGTCAGGGCTGTCCTCGCTTTGTCTTGTGTGGTCGTGAACAAGGGGAGGGTTTGCGAGGTCTTGATTCTCATATAGGCGGGAAAGAGCATCAGCTAAATAGTTCGTTCTTCCAGGGGTGTAGATAATTTTTGCATCGTATTTGCTGATTTCGCCTATCTATCTTGTTCTTCTTCTTCCTGGTATCCTTTCTGTTTTAAGATTAGTGAGAGGCTGGTGGTCGGTAACAATGGTGAAGGTATTGCCCATCAGGATGTGGTTGAAAGCGGCGAGAGCATCAATCACAGCAAGGGCTTCCTTGTCTGTTGTTCCATAGTTCATCTGTGAGTTAGTGAACTTCCTGCTATGTAATGCCGCCGGCCTTGCCGTTTCATGGGAGGCCCCTTGCCCAACCCATGCTCCAACTCCAACATCCGATGCATCAGTAATCAACCATATCGGTTCTGGTTTACTATAGTCGATAGGTTGGATAACATTGACGCTTTTAATCAATTCCTTGATGTTGGTAAAGGCTTGGTCATGAGTGTGGGTCCAGACAAATTCTGCATTACCGGTAAGGTCTGTGAGCGGCGCTGTTACAGTGGCATGGTGTGGAAGGAACTGGGAAATATAGTTGACTAGTCCTAGGAATCGCATGAGTTCCTTTTGATTCCGGGGTGTTGACCATTCCGTTAAACAGGCTATTTTTCCTGGGGCTGCATGTATTCCTTCATCATCTATAACATGTCCTAGAATATCGAGTTTGTCGGCAAACAGGATTGATTTGTTTCTGCTAGCGTAGAATTTAGCTTCCCTAAGTTTGGTACAAACCAAACCTATATGGTAGGCGTGTTCTGTTGCGGTGTTCGAGAAAATGAGAATATCATCAATGTAGACCCAAACAAAATGGTGGAGGTATTCGCTTAAGAGGTTTTCCATAATTCGTATAAAGGTGGCGGGCGCATTCATATCACCTTGTAACATAACTCGGCTAATGAAACTTCCGAAGGGTGTTTTGAAACTGTTGTAGCGTTTGCTTTCTGGGTCTAACCTAGTTTGGAAGTAGGCATCGCTTAGGTCAATCTTACTTCGGAATCTAGCCCGTCCAACTGCATTTTGGATCTGTGTTTGGTTTGGGATAGTGGAGCTGTCCATAACCGTGTTTTCATTCCGTAGTTTGAGATCAACCAAGGGACGGATCCTCTTGCCATCTGCTTTGGGTTGAACAAACATAGGAGCGGCACCTGGGGCTTCTGCCCGGTAGATGACTCCTCTTCTTTGTTGTTGGTTGATCCAATCGCAAAGTGGGCTTTTGTATGCGTCAGGAATAGAGTAGGTCGGTTGGTTCTTGAGATTGGAGGGGTCTCGGAGGCGGATGTGGTGGTTCACCTCTCTCATAGGTGGCAGTTCTTCGGGTATTTGATCAGGGAAAACATCAGAGTATTCATCCAATAGTTTTTGGGTAGTTGCTTCACAGACTGCGGCTCGGTATTCTCTGCTTGTTGGCTTGCATGAGACTCTGACCTTCTGATCTGGGAAATCGATGGTTGATTCCCCACACCTGATTATAGCTTTGTGGCGGTTCAGGAATGGCATGCCTATTAGGGCATCGTATTTGGCTAAGTTTCCAATTAGCATTTCCTGGGGGGGTAGGACTGCTGAACCAAGTCGAATGGTTGCACTACAGGTTTTATGGCTTGTGGATCGTGATCCTTTTACAGCCATATTGACTGGTATGGGTTGGTTAAGGTCTCGAGTGGGGAGTCCATGGACAGAGACAAAGGCATTACTGATCATATCTCTTCCGATTGCGCCAGTGTCGAATAGGACTCGAGCCTTTTTACCACTGATTAGGATTGTTCCTTCCAGAGCGGTGTGTGCCTTGAATGTAGCCGGAGGTCGAACACTGTTGCATTCCACATTGATATATCCGATATGGATTTCTTCATATTTACTAGATTGGGCGTTATCGCTTTCAACATTGTTGGCCGATGCCTCTTGCTTAATTGCCTTTCCTTTTCCTCTCTTCGAAGGGCAGTTCTTTGCCATGTGTCCTGTTTTTCCACATTCAAAACATTCTCCTTTTTCCCGTCTCGATTCTTTGGAGGATTTTGTTTTCTTCTTGAAAACCCGTGGGGTGTCATCTCCAGAGTTGCTGGAGGCTTTGTGTCTTGGCTGACTATTTCTACTAGAGGAAGTCTGTGTTTTGTAGGCCTTGGTCTCATGGAGAATGGCGTCCTTTCGTTCTGCTCTTGCAATAATTACTGCAATATCATCGCCATCTTCCTCGAGTGGTTCTACTTCTCGCCGGAGGGTAGGGTGCATGGTGTCGTAGAATCGTCGCTTCAGGATGTATTTGGAGATGCTTCCTCTCTCCATTCGGTCCTTATACATTATCAAGTCCGTAGCCACATCGGTGATTCGCTTGACATGCATTCCGTTAACTTGCTGGAGCTGGTTGAATTTGTTGTATAGGAGGTCGTTGGTTATAGAGGATTGGAATCATCCTTTCAGGTAATCGAGAACTGTAGATCCTCTTAATCTTACATTCCCGCCGAAGTCCTTATAGCATTGGTGGTATGCGTCGGTTGCCTTTCCTTCACAGAATGATCCAATGATAAGTCCGGTTGTAGGGTCTTCCACATCTTTTCCTTGTAAGAGTAGGAAGTGTGAGAGTTCTGTGGCCCATCGTTCAAAGGCTTCAGGTTTGAGGTCTTTCCCTTCGCCTGTGAACTTCGCTGGGAGGTGAAGTTTAAACTTAGGGGGTTCAAATGCTGCGGGTACCTCCTCTTCTTCAGGCCTTGCCCGAGATTTCCCTCCTCCAGAAGGCCCTCCTCCTGTGCTAGCCATATCTGATTCGCTACTAGATTCTGGGTCGTTTGGAGGTTCAAAGGAAGGCTTCTTTGCTGGAGTAGAAGGGAATTCTCCTGGGGGTTGTGTGTCTTCCGTGTTTGCAGGATCGCCCGGCTCTTTGGCAGAGCTCCGGGGTTGTTTCTTTCTTGTAAGGTCTTGCCGTGGGATTTGCTTCCCACTCCTGGTCGTCAAAGACTCTATCTTGGTTTGAGATGAAGCCGAATGTGCTGTGATTCTGCCGCTTCTCTCCGCTAGCGTTCTGAGGTGGATATCGATAGGTTGATCAGGCCTAAATCCAGGGACAGGTTCTTAACCACTTGCTGAGGTTAAAAAAATGTAACTTGTTCGCAAGGTGCTAATCACGTTATCGATAATAGATACGATAGTTGGCAGGTGTCCTGCTCTTCCAGAGAGGAGGCGAGAGCTGGGAACTAAAGGAGGCTTCGAGGGCGTACTGAGGAACAAAGAAGTAACCGTTCAACCAAGTATATTGAAATACTGTCTGTCGAAGTCTGCCTTTTCTATCGTAGAAACAGGCGGTCTTTAAATACACAAATCTGTTCATGTCTAGCATGAACGAAACTAATCAAGGGTATCAATTGATACTCTTTGGTAAAACTCTTTAAGTATCAAAGCGATACTTAAAACAAAACATAAAACAAAACCAAGTATCAAACGATACTTAAAACAAACCATAAAACAAAACCAAGTATCAAACGATACTTAAAACAAACCAAGTATCAAAGCGATACTTAAAACAAAACATAAAACAAAACCAAGTATCAAACGATACTTAAAACAAACCAAGTATCAAAGCGATACTTAAAACAAAAGATAAAACAAAACCAATAACCAAGTACCCATACCGGTTACAGAACGGGTAAATGCGATACTCGAACAATATTTAAGAGCCTATGTCAACTATCAGCAAGATGATTGGTACAAGCTGTTATCTATGGCCGAATTCGCATACAACAATGGAAAGCAAGAAACAATTGGCACGACACCCTTCTTCGCAAAATTACGGACAACATCCATAAAGTCAGACCACATATCATACGATTAATGATGTGATACCGGATAAAACCGATATGGGGAAACTACGCGAAACATTACAATACGAAATGAGTCAAGCACAACAACGACAGATGGAACAATACGATAAGCACCGAAGACCAGATCCGAACATATGACCAGGAGATATGGTATGGCTAATACCACGCAATATTCATACAACGCGACCATCAAAGAAATCGGACTACAAGAATATAGGACCATTTCGGATACTGGAAAAAGTGGGCAGCCGAGCTTATAAACTCGACCTTCCCCCCTCAATGCGAATACACAATACATTCCACATCTCACTCCTCGAACTACACAACGACAACAAGTTTCCTTCATAAACGCTTATTCCTCTCCCTCCGATCGAACTCGACGGAGAACCAGAATTCGAGCTCGACGAAATAGTCGATTCCCGCTTCTTCCACGGTCACCTCCAATACCGAGCCATATGGACAGGATATTCTCCTGAACACGATAAAACTTGGTACTTTGTACACAACTTCGAAAACGCACAAGATGCCATCTCAACCTTCTACCAGCGATACCCAGGCAAGCCCGGCCCAAGTGACGATCACGTTCAACCAAGACAAAGGAGAGGGAAAGACTCCCGTGCCGTTACAGCAACACGAGGGCTGGGGCGATAGCCCCTGCCAAACCACACCCACCAGCCCCGAATACTCATTCATGGAGCCAACCGATGAAGAACTCAATGAAAGGGAAAGACAAGCATAGTATAACACCACATCATGGACGGTATGCTACGATGACGGGTGCCAAACACACTTTGGCGACAAGGAAGGCTCCAGATAGTTCCTGAGGGAATGTCGAAAGCGTGGCCCACACCCAGACTACGTCCTGAAGCATTGGCAACAATGCTTCAGAAATGGGTGCAGGATGCACTGGGCACAAAAAATATCTGCAGGATTCTACCTGCAGAAGGATGGAAGCTGAACAGAGTTGGAAAAAGAAGATGCCAGAAAGGCATGAGCCGCGAGGACGCGGTCCAAGGAGGGAGGAGCCCAAAATTCCTCGGCAGACACGGAACCGGATGTCAGGAGCCTACACAGGCAGATCCGGGGAGTCCGAGAACAACTGTGCCAAGCCGAGGCCACAATTTCGGCAAACAACAAAACGATCGCGGAGCTTAGACAGCTGAATGACAATCAGCGGCACACGATCGAGATGGCGAATCTGACTCTGGAATCGGTAAGGGTCAGATGGAGGATGGCAGACGAAAAGTTCCACAAGCTGAGAAGGACCATGCTCTCGGCAGGACGGGAACTATTGAAACTGGGAGAAAAAGCCTGATGGGACTCAGGCTTAGGAGGAGGGGAGCTAATGTCACGAACGTGGCTTAGCGAGGAAAGGGCTTTCATGTGACACATGGTTATGAGTCACAGGTATGTTATTGTTTCACACATATGACCTATTCGGGTTATATGATTAGTTATGTGTGGGATTTGTGATGCTTTCGCACATGGCTCAAGTATGAGTCATAGGACATGCGCCTGACGAGTATGCCTTACGAGTATGCCTTACGGGCAAGCCTTGCGCATATGATTTATGTTTCGCACATGACCTCATTATGATGTCATGGGTTTCGTGCATATGACTCAGTCAAGTCATATGACTTGTTTATTGCGTTATGATTGGTTTATGAGTTTCGCACATGACCTCGCTATGAGGTCATGGGTTTTGAGCATGTGATCACTTTGGTCATATGACTAGTTTTTTATGATTTAGTTTCATACATGTGACCACTTTAGGTCACATAACTAAAGGCGGGAGGAACACTATATAAGGAGGCCGATGCGGCCGAGGAAGATAGGTTCTTCACGCTTTGTTCTAAGTACTTTTCCTACTTATTACTTTAACGAATATAAAATACCTTTACGATCTTTATCTTTATTGCAACATTATCATTACGCCAAGGCAGGCGCTTTACAAAGAAGAGTTAGAGAAAGCTTACAATAGGTGGTCCCGGTAGAAGATAAGGGTCTTGTACTATCGGTAACATAGGCAGAGGCCTAGAGCTATCGTAAGACAAAGAGAAGAAGAAGACAGGAAGAGAAGTATCGTTCCCTGTCGCCAAGCACTAATTATCCAAAGAGGGAACATTACACTCTCCTTGTCACTTTATTTCAGCATACTAGTTTGTATTTTTTATGATTGGTACTAATATATCTTCTCCGATAAAAAGATCAAAGATCTCCAATGGTTTTAAACTATTAGCTATTGGTGAGAAAAGAATCGGGAGTGCAGAGTGCAGAGGAAATAAACTTTCATAAGCATTGAAGGCTGGTAGCTCAGGAATGCTATTAAAGATTTTGGCCTCGTCTTTGGTAAGTCTTTTTAACTCTAGCACTCGTAGCATTCATAATATTCTCTTTTTATTCTATGAGTATATTAGAACCTATGTACAGATATTCTATTAACCTAATACTAGTACTATAAACTTACCGGTAATACGCTGCTAGGCTCAGCTGAGAATGAATACTTTTGAAGTTCAGTCAGGCTAGAAACTGAGTTTGAGTGAACTGGAAGCTCAGAGTATAGTTTGATGTTTGAAACATATTTTTGCTGGTGGAAATACTTACACGAATTCCTTTCTTGAAGAACAGGTAAAGCTACTTTACTGGATGAATAATCAACAGACTAGTGAAATTTACTAACCCATATTGGAAGGTCTATAATCTGCATATCTCATCAGTCTATAGAATAGAAGAAAAGAAGTATATTTACAATTTAATACTGTATAGCATTACCTCCAGCTGCTATCACAGCTTCTAGTCTACAGCATATGCTTCTAATAAGCTATCGGTGTCATTCCGGAGTAATGTTTTTCCATACTACCTGTAACATTACAATCAATGTATTTTCATTTAACATCCACTCATATATCTACCCCAGTTCTGGCGCTATATCAGCCCAAAAGGCTTCAATAAGGTTTAGATCTGATGATTGACTCGGAGGGGGCTATGAGATATGATCTATTCTATTTAATGCCCAGTAGGATTTTGTATAGCCTTGATGATGTCACGAACATGGCTTGGCATGAAAAAGGTTTTCACGTGATACATGGTTATGAGTCACAGGTATGTTATTGTTTCACACATATGACTCATTTGAGTTATATGATTTGTTATGTGTAGGATTTGTGATGCTTTCACACATAGCTCAAATATGAGTCATGGGACGTGCGCCTGGTAAGTATGCGTTGCAAGTGTACCTTGCAGTTTGAAGGTTCCATCCACATTCCTGGATGATTGGACCACCCTGCGTACTATAGTGTTTTCTGAGTTGCTTCGAACCATGTTTAGCTTGCTTTCCTTATCAATGGCTCACCTTGCAAATCGTTCTACCATGGTGTAATGTAAGTTGGAAATTCCCCATGCCTCTCGGAGTCTCTCGCTGCAGTTTCTTAGGAGGATGATGTAGAAGGTAGCATCATCAAACTCGGCCTCGTATTCCAATAGTCGGCATTCGTTCCAGTATGCCGAAAAGGTTTGTTTTCCTTGTTGGAGTTTTTCCAGCTTTCATCTTGCCATCTCTTTGGCGTTGGGATCCCCGAATTGTTCGAAGAGTGTCGCTTTGAGCTCTTCGTACGTGACCCATTCCCTCTGTTTCCTTCTATCTTGGAACGGCATGATCCATTGCTCCGCGAGTCCTCTTAGTAGAGATTCCACATATGGAATCTTGATCTCATCATAGTGTTCTCCATAGCCTTTAACGGCAAAATATCCTTCACACTGTGCCGGGAATATTTGTATCTTGTCATCGGCTCCTTCATATGTGTCAGGTTTTTTTGCTTTCGGTCGTTGGATGTTTCCTTATCCTGTATTTCGTGTTGCTGCTAGAAATGCTTGAAACTGATTCTCAGTTATTCCAAGTATGCTAGTGCCTGGTGCGGGAGCAGCAGGGGCTGGTGGCCCAGGTACTACTGATCCTAACATTCTCTCAGGTCGTAGAGTTCCTGCGGGAGAGCTATCGACTGGTGATCCTTTCTCTAGGGTTATTGGGCTTGCTACTCTTGAGGGCTCTGCTGAAACATGATCTAGGGCATCGCTGAATCCCCCTAGGTTGAGGTTTTGAACGTCGATGTCGATATCTCCTTCCCTGTTTAGGTTGAAGGATGCCGTCTTGTATCGTTTAGCGTCGCACTAGGTGACGCTTTGTAATGTAACGATCCCTCCTTGGATAGTTAGTTCTTGGCAACGGGGAATGATATATCTCTTTTCTTTCTTCTCCTTTCTTCGTCTTACAATAGCACTAGGCCTCTGCCTATGTTACCGATAGTACAAGACCTCTGTCTTCTATCGGGAACGCCTATCGTAAGCTTTCTCTAACTCTTCTTCGTAAAGAGCTTTCCTTGGCGTAACAATATCGTTGCAATAAAGATAAAGATCGTAAAGCTGTTTTATATTTGTTAAAGTAATAAGTAGGAAACGTACTTAGAATAAAGTATGAAGAACCTATCCTCCTCGGCCGCATCAGCCTCCTTATATAGTATTCTTCCCACCTATAGTCATGTGACCCAAAGTGGTCACATGTGCGAAACCAAATCATAACAAACTAGTCATGTGACTAAAGTGGTCACATGCTCAAAACCCATGACTTCATAGCGAGGTCATGTGCAAAAAACTCATAAACCAATCATAACGCAATAAACAAGTCATATGACTCGACTGAGTCATATGCGTGAAACCCATGACCTTCTAACGAGGTCATGTGCAAAACATAAATCATATGTGCAAGGCTTACCCCCACGGTTCACTTGCAAGGCATACTCGCCAGGCGCACATCCCATGACTCATATTTGGGCTATGTGCGAAAGCATTACAAATCCCACACATAACAAATCATCTGACTCGAATGAGTCATATGTGTGAAACAATAACATACCTGTGACTCATAACCATGTGTCACGTGAAAACCTTTTTCATGCCAAGCCACATTCATGACAGTAGTCTGCAAACACTGAGATGTAGAATATAAATATCGAAGTGTCTCTCAAGCTTTTAGACATTATTAAGCAATGGAGAAGAGACTTTAACAATATAATATTATTATTACAATTCTATACTACTTTACCTACTTTACTTCGCTCTTAGTAGTCACAAATGAAACGAGTGTTGTCTGAGTCTTCTTAGACAATCTCCATTTACAGAAACGAATCTTGATTGGCCTACACAACTCTGAAGTCTATCAGGTTGTCTCTGCCTAACACATACCCCATCTCTATAAGTACCTCCTCCTATTACAGATGATGAGTTCTTTTGTCCCGGGTGACAAAAGCCCAAAGTCTTGCCTTCTCAGCTTCATTGAACATCACCGGCCGGCTAGAATGAGGCTGATTAGAGGAGAAATCACCATTAAGTCTTGTATAATAATAGATTTTCTAACATGTGTAGTAGTCTAAATCTTCCTGGTTTCTGATCTCCTATATCATAGCTCCAAGTTAATAATTAGTTTTCACCTTTCATTTGTAGTTCTTAATATTATTTTTTTGTTTTTTACCTACCTTCCAGGTCATTCCTGCTTTTTCTCACAGAGTAATAATTTGCATGTGCTCATCACACATAGTCTCACAGCCCTTCACACTCCCTCCTGCTGGAATACAATCCCCTTGACGTCCTTTAGCTCTTATTGTGAAGAAGAAAAGTAAAAAAAGCAGGTAATACAGTGATTGAAATTGCAGTATCAGTTTAATTGTTGAAGTGAAGAATGATGGGGTACTCAGAGTTTTGCTATCGTGACATATTTACTAATCGCTACAAGTGGCAGCAGCCTATTGGTCATTGGCTGGAACATCTACAACGAATCAGCTCGGTTTCGACAGACTTACCCACAACCCCCGGTACTTTATATCGTAATTATTCATCAACTCCGACGTAACAGCTGCCCCTTGGAAACATCTTGCACACAACACCCCACCAAGATCCCCCTCTGCGATCTAAACCAAGCCTACGATAGCCCTGTCGAGCGCGGAGCACCGCATCACAAACAGAAACCGGCATCACGACCACAGTTAGCACCCGGTCCCTACCCCCTCATGGCTTCGTTAGAGTTCTTGGCCACCGAACTTCTACTCAACATCGTTCAATATGTCGAGACCCCCGAAGAATTCACCACCGTTGACGGATCCAAGGAACAGCCATCGCTCAAAAACTTGTCCTCGACATGCAGGCGGCTTCGCGCTGTATGCTTCCCGTTCCTTTTCCGTTCGGTGAAGCTACCCCTCGAAAAAGGACACACGTGCAAGAGCATTGAGGAATTGCGCAGTTTCATACTGAACAATGCTTTGGAGAAAACGATCGAGAGCATAGGGCTGGCTATGGGGTCGCAGTGGAATGAGGGGAAGGTTGGATTAGAGTTGAAGAAGTTTCTCTGGGAGATTTCCGTGAAATCCTTGTCAATACGTCAGTACCGAACCCACCACACTCTCCGAGAGAAGTCAGCTCGGTGGCCATACTTTCTCGCTACGCTCGAGAGGCTACGGCTCGAAGAGGTTGACGACGATAACGATCTCAAAATACTGCTTTTGAAGCAGTGCCCTATTCGCCTGCTCCATGTAAACGATGGCAACTTTCGCTCTCTGTATGAGGAGGATGATAAATATTTTCTGGGCAGGGCGGAATCTGGGCCCGGGATTACATCCTTCAAGCCCTCTGCATTCCCCAACCTTACTACTGTAGTCTACCATGCTGCCTGGCCACCATATAACCGCTTCGATGGTTTCCTCGAATTTGTCTCGAAATTGCCTGCCATCAAGGTACTCGAAGTGAAGCTTATGGGGGATGAAGATCTTGAATTGGATCTTAAGAGGAAATCCTACAAGCTCCCTCCTGATGCCATCCGGTTCATAGAAGTGGTTTCGGCATACCAAATATTGGCGTGGAGGGTAGGGACCATCGACAGCTTGCAACGCCTGGTTATTCGTGATCACCGCATTCCCTATCACGGGGAGACAGACCCCCCACAGTCCTTCGCCGAAGGCCCCGTTGGCACTTACCAGAGACAGAATGACACACGGACGCAGTGAACAGGGGCTCGAGAGCTGCAGGCAGAGATTCTAGACTGATGACAAGGAGGAAGGTCACAAGTACGGTACAGTAATTGGGATTGGACATACTGTAGTTAGGGGTAAATATATTTTTTACTACTATATTTATAGATATTTATTTGTTTTATGAGAGGAACATATACATTGTTGTGTAGGAGCCAGATTCACATTTCCATATTCTGGCCTAGTGTCGGGTTTTATTGCTTATCTCACGCGATAGTACCGTACAATACTCGTACATGATGAAAGGGGACCAGCATAATAGACACTATAAGGACAAATACTGGTATGGTATGGCACTAGGATTTGTAGGATAACGAAAACAGTCACCATAGAGGTTGTCACAGGTTCAATGGTGCTACAGGAGGTTAATCTGCATACCCCGCCCACCCCATTTCGTTGGAGAAAATCTACACAATACCAGCGAATCCCGGTCCCTCCCTGTAGAATACCAGCCAACATTTGCGAATGCCAGCAAAATGCAAGGTTTCACCCATGGCCAAGAAAATAACTCTTCAACTTCTAAGCAGGAAAACACAATCATAAAAAATTATAAAAAATCGAATTTTTTTTTTGGAAATAAAACAGCATTGCATGTATTTATTAGAATTTTTCCTTTTCTGGGGGAAGTCTTAGAGACATATTAGGAAGAGAAAATGTGATTTGTGAGAAAAAAAGCGATTTCTTGAGGTGCTAAACAAGGTAATAAACATGGGTTTCAACACAGCTTGGCACAAGCATTATCCTAAAAAGGAGATTTATTAACAAATTTTAAGCGACACTGGCTATCTACCTAATTATTTTTTATCTTTAAAAAATATTCTAAAATTTAGAAGTGTTTCTGGTTTACTCTCTTGAATTTTTGGAGGTTTTTTTTTATCGAATTTACATGAGTGATTCTGAAAGTAGGATTTGCCCCAATAGATTTATTACTCTAGTTAAAGGTTAGCTAGTATTCTACAGTGAATGTCCGTGACACGCTAGTATTGAAAAGGTTTCCCCCATTTCGTTGACTAGAGGAGGCCTGCCACTTTCTCTGGAGATATCTACCGTTTCATACCTGTATCTACAGTATACTGTACGAGTAGAGTACCTATTAGATTCCCTGCATTCCTGTCTTTGATGGGAACCTACTACCTATATATTGCTAAAAATCATGAATTACCTTTGAGTAAACATTTCTCTTTGGTATTCTTACTTGTTTATAGCTACATTTGATGGCCGAATATACAACATGTTGAAAGGTCATGATATTCAGGGTATGGTGATGGGGTTTGTTGACGTATGCCTGGTGCAGTCAAGTCGGGGGACGGTACTCTGCAGGACAGTGGTGACCGCTGTGGAAATGAGCCCCTTTTCATGAAATAGTTACCGGAGCAGTCATCATATCATCATCATCATCATTATTATTAATTGCTCCGGTGAACAAAATTTTGATGCAAATATCGTCAATATGGAGTAAAAGTGCAAGATATTGGGGGTGAAATTTCATTTCTTTCCCATCATATCATACCTGAAGGGATCATCCGGTCTTCACAGCCTGGGTCCAATTTACGGCCCCTTTTTTTGTGGGAGGCCCATCCCTGTTTTTCCCTGTTCTCGTTTCCGAGTGTGTTCACCTCGTCTCCCACGCAATCTTCAATTTCTCCCACACAAAGCTTCCATAACTACATCACACACCTACTCCCCACACACAAATCTCCCCCTCCAATTACTCCCCCGAGGTCTCCCAAAGAAATAGCCATTACTGCCTTTTCGCTCTTCTTTAGCTTCACGTCAAAATACTTCTCTCTGCCCACGACACGTCCGAAAACCCGATTATCTTTTCGCGTCGGTTGTTGTCGCGGCAACACCCTCCACGTATACAATCCAGACAGGCCCTCCCATCCACAAGGCTCTACTACTGTACTCGTACGAGGCTCGCTCCCCTCCTTTTCATCTGGTCGAAAGAAATCAAAACCTTTGAACTCCTTTCCCGGAACCCACCGTCAAAAAGGTTCAAATAAACACGTTAACTTGTCGCTGCTCTTCTTAGAAGCAGCAAGACCACAAGTTCAAGATGGGTGGTAGGTGATCGAAATCCTATTCGCAGATAGGAGATAATTTCGAGGAGACTAATGTTTTCCGACAGGCTCCATATCAAAAGTCATGGTAATATTTTGCTAGGAACATTTTAAATGAGTTATTACTGACCTTGGGCCAGAGTAAACTGTTTGGAACGAAGGAAATGAGGCTACTCATGTTAGGGTTGGATGCGGCTGGAAAGACGAGTATGCCCCGTTTCCGGAATTGCTTTCAGCCCCTCTCTGTCGTCCACTGCTTAGAGGCTAATTGTTTTTTATTTTTATTTTCATCCAGCTATTCTCTACAAATTGAAGATTGACCAGGATGTAACAACAATTCCCACAGTCGGCTTCAATGTTGAGACCGTAACTTACAAGAACGTCAAGTTCAACGTCTGGGTGAGTTTTCAGACAATCGCCTGATTACAAAACTTTCTGCGGGGTCGAGGCTGACGGTGACTTGTTAACGTAGGATGTCGGTGGTCAAGACAAGATCCGTCCTCTGTGGCGCCATTACTTTTCTGGTGAGTGCCCCAGTTCCACAGCACTCATCCTGTCGTGTTCCGGTGTCTAATAAATCTTTCGATGCAGGTACCCAAGGCCTGATTTTCGTTATCGACAGTCATGATCGTGACCGTATCGATGAGGCAAGGCAAGAGTTGCACAGGATTATTCAGGACCGAGAGATGAAGGAGTCCCTCCTGTTAGTCTTCGCTAATAAGCAAGATATCCCTGGCTGTGAGTAATCCCTATCTACCATTTTGAAGAGCCAGGTCGGAGCGTCGTATTGGATCCCGCAGCGCGAGGTCAGCTCACCGTGTTGCAGAATTTAGCTGACACTATGCAAATTAGGTATGCCGCCTTCAGAGGTGACAGAGAAGCTTCAGTTACACAAACTGAAGGACAGGGTCTGGTATGTGGTTCCTAGTTGTGCCACTACTGGCGAGGGATTGTTTGAGGGATTGGTATGTCTTTTCTCATTTCACATGGATGTTTTATTTCGTGCGCCTTGGGGATACTGGGGGAGTTGGTGCTGACTTCCCGTAACAGGGCTGGTTGTCCAACAATGTCAAGACGCAAGCTCCCGCCCGGAAGTAGACAATTCACGTCGTTCCATGCTATTATAACTTTAGGCAGCTATTGCCCATAATAGCACTAAGCGGAACTGATGCTGATGTCGGGTTGTATGATATAAGCCCCGTCTCGGACTACGAGCAGGGCCCACTGTAGAACCGTTTATTTGCCTTTTATTGTCATCTCATGCTCTGGGTGTTTTCTTTACTTGGGTGCTTCACGTTGGTTATCGCCTTTTTTCTTTTTTTCTTATATTTTCTGCTACTTATTGCCCTTTTAATTAATGAAGTTACGGATATTTCAGCCGACTCTTATACACCCTCTTCCTTCCTTCTCTCACTTACTCATTTACCGAGCCCATCTCTCATATCCTCAGCGTTATCTATCTATTTCCTTATATCCCGAATATTCCTCCATTTCAAAAATACATCCTCTGCGATCTACATCTATTTTCTTTCCTCACCCCCCATGCATTGCATTTTACCTTTCATGATGCTCCACGAATGTTTGCACGAGAATTCAAGTTCTTTTTTATTCTCCCTCTTTTTATTCTTTTTTTTTTCCCCTCCTTTTGTTACTATTGGTCTTTAGCTTTTCCGCCGAGCCCAGAACCGGGAGTCGCGTTTTGATATTACTATCATACTCCCAATAGTGGGGATGGGGCGGTAAATAGAGAACTTGTTGGCACCAGCACTCCTGGGTGGAGTACTGGGTAATGTGTAGTATAAGTCGGCAGTATATTGAGAGAATACCCTTTTTTCTTTACCTCTCGCTTTGGGAAGTTCAACTCTGAACGTCCTGTTTGTTTTCTTGTTCATTGTGCTTAATTGACAAGAGAGTGTATATGTTATGCGAAACTACTGGCGCAATGTCTGGCTTCCTAAAACCGCGTGTGCGAACGGGGTGCCAATCTTCAACGATCGTAAACCCCGCCATCCACCACCAACCACACACAGTGCACCCACCCAGCGTCATGTCATCGACCCCTGCCCGCCGGAGCAAACGGCTCCTTCCGTGAGGCGTGAATGTTAATCTTGCTTGACGGGTCGGCCCACCGTATATCGTACCACGGTGGGCATCACCATGATGCATACGGTAAATTCGATACTATGCCGGAGTAGGTACTTGCATCATAGCTAAATTACAAAGTTAATATTTATTATCAACTCTTGTAGCGGGAATGTCGACATATTATTTTGTGCTGTGTTGCGCAAGGTCGTTGCGGTACCCGGGCACTGTATCATACAGTACAGTACCGTATCGCGAGTTTGTGGGATTCATTCCTTGTGCCTTCATCAACGTTATGCTATGTCCCACTTGTAAGAAGAGAGAATTATACCTGGTTGGTTGGTTGGGCGGCATGGGCTTTCGAAATAACTATGGTTGAGTTGGCGATGGGCAGAGAAAATCGAGGCTAGTAATACTATGATAAACTGGCAGCCCAGTATAGATAGAGTACAGTATAAATTCGTGATACCGTTCACTATAATTACGGAAAGGGGGGGGGGTGTGGGGAAATTATTTTGAGATTATGCTTGGGGAGAAGCGGAAAGGAGAGATGAGAAAAGTCTAACTTGAGCTGAACAGATGGAACTCTTCCCGGAAATAAAGAAGAAAAAGGTTATAACACCCACCCGGCGGGCCAAGCAATCAAGTATTATGACGAATGGATGAATCCAAAAAATATGCAAAATGAGACTGGCCGTCTATCCGATGCGAGTTCGGTTCCAAGAAGAAAAATGAAAGGAAGATAAAGGAAAGGGAAGAAACAGGAAAATACATTAGATAAGTGGGTGCGTATTTCTTGCTGTACGTAAATTGAGGAGGGAGAGGAATATTAGGGAAAGAGAGGGGGAGAAAACATCAGGCGCCGAGCACACAATTCCTTCTAATGCGACAGTAACTAGGAGAGATCGGAGAACAGAGGAAATATACACAGGGCAATTAATAAATAACACAGAGGGTAGTTGTGTGTATAGTTTAGAAGCTGAAGAGCCCGGATCGCTTCTTGCCAAATGGATACACCACCAACGCTGCTGCGAACAGGCCAACTGTGATACCGATGGCCACCTGGATCATGGAGAATCCAACATCGAGTACTATAGAGTTAAATTGGCTCAATGCAGGTTCTGGTGCTGTTGACGATTTGTTGATCATGGCGTCTGCATTCTGGATACCGGAGACTAAAGAGCCCTGGGCGGCGAGCCCAGAGGGGACTAGGACGAGTATTGCCGGAAGCATGGCGGCAAATGCTAAACCGTGGCCGACTCTTGAATAGAGATTGCCCAAGACCCCGACTGCGAATGCTCCTAGACTATTGGCGACCTGTGGCTGGTTCGCGAATCGTTGGCTAGAAAAGAAGTTGACGACATAGCCAGCCATGGAGATCGCTATCATTACTGGGGCCTGTCGCCACCTAGCTTGGCTAATTGTCAAGAGACTATGGTACGGGTTAGTCTTACCCCATTATTTAAAGATTCAGAAAAGTGTACGTACCACCAGGAAAATGGGGGAACAAACAGGAAGTTCCACCTCCAATCCAACGGATTCTGACACGTCGTAGCAGATGTGGCATTGCTATCAACGAGCCCGTAGAGAGCGGATCCAATCGTGATCCCAAAGCCAAGGAACAATGAGTAGACGATAGCGTAAAACATTCGAACCGACCCTGCCACTAGATTCCTTGATTGAAGCTCAAGGGACCCACATACTTAATGCAAGGATTTAGCGTTCGGTCGTCCGCTAATTCCGGGCCAGGACGAGGGCAACCTACATATGATATAACCAGGCAGAATCAGAGCAATAGAGGCCTGCGCTAGAGCGGAGAAACAGAAAACACTACCCCCGCGAACCGAACCAAAGGCCCTCGCAAGGAAACTCGTTATAACAGCAGCCGATATTTCAAAGACGTTCGACTAGACAAAGGTTAGCAAAAATCCCGAGTGAAAATCCATGAAGAGAGAATACATAAAGCTCGGAGTTCGGTGCCACAATAAGTTTCAAGAACCCAAGAATACATCCAAGAACAAAGAGAATAGGCATATCGGTAAGCCGAGCCTTGAAACCAAAAGGTCCAACAAAAGCACTAGCAATACCAAAAACTGGTATCAAAATCCATGGGTTATGTTTTGGCTTCCGCTTCATGATCTCATCCAGTCTTTTAGTGGCCTCCTCAACCCCGATCATGTCATGGACAACCTCTTTATAAACCTCATGCGTGTCGTGAAGTTTTCCGAGGTCAACGCCCTGACTTGTCCTGACAAGTTGCATTTCCGAAGTGTGCGTCGAGGAATCCCCGAAAGAGATGACCATACAGCCCGGGATATATAAGAATTGCCCATCGATCTCAAGAACCCGAGATGTCATCTTCATGTATTCTGATTTAGGTCAGCAAAAATTCTAACCAAAAGCAAAGGAATTTCGAAAATACCCTCGAGTCTATGAGTTGGGGCTCCATAAAGCATCAAAGCTCTGCAAAGCTTCAAGATGTACTTTTGTCTTGCCAGGGTCTCCGCAATATGAACAGTAATCTGAAGCCAGTCGTTAGAACCCATGCTACGCGAACAGGGTGGACCTAGCCTAAATTTTAAACCAAAATGGAAAATAGCTCGCCTTGATCTCTTCTTCTAAATTAGGCCTAGAAAAGTTTTTTAATATATCGACAACCCCACTACCACCGCTGTGTGGCCGATGCTTCGCCTTTGGTCGATCCTTCCCAACAGCTGGTCCCGCGGGAGATCCAAATGCGGCCCTAGAAGCTACCGGAGGTCCTCCTAGCGATGTGGTCGACGTGTTTGCGCTCTTGGTATACCACTTTGGTGTTGTACGCCCAGAACTCGTTGGGCTTGCTATACCCCCCACGCTACTATGGCGCCCATGACCGCAATAGCTCCCATGACCTCCCGATGGATCATACAGCTTCAATAAACTCCCAAGAACACCTCCGCGATACTGGCTCGGAGGCTGGGCATAGCCCTCATGCTGGTGGGCCACCGGCGTTGCGGTTCCGGACCTCAGGCCGTGGTCCGGGGTTTCCATTCCACTAGCCCTAGACCTTCCGTTCAATACTGTAACTCCTCGTGTTGTGTGCTGTATAACTAATTCATAAGCCTCTCTAATCGCTGTTATCTTGTTCCTTTCGATCCTTGCTGGATCGTTACAGTCCTGCGGTGGGGTATCCCCAAGATCCAGAAACGGTATATCACCAACAGGTGCTCCTCCCTGAGCCTGACCAGCGCCAGCACTATATGCGGTGAGAGTTGGTGAACTACGTGCTGAACTCGGGGCTGAGTAGCTCCCGATTCTCCCCAGCCTAGCTGCTCTTTCTTGAGATGATAATCGATCATTCTCGGTGAATTTGTCGCACTTCTCATTGAGCTCCAAGTCCCCACCGTTGCTGTTAAAACCGAATGCTCTCGGTGGTGCCTTCAACGGTAGAGTGGGAATTTTTGTCGGTGTGTCTGTGATATCAATTGGCGGACCGAAGTACTCGATGCGGGTACATATACGACCAGACGGGGAAGTATTTGGCGAGGTTAGAGTAATTGGGGGTGTTTCTAAGGCAGGAGAATCAGGAGCCGGGTTGTCACTGTTAGAGGATTGACAGTCCTCTGGAGACTGAAGGTTGAAGGTATGTCTGTTGTTCTGGACGTCCAAGACCTCCCCAGAGCCAAATCGTACTCTGTGATTACCGCGAACTCGCTCGCCATTGGAGCTCCCCGGCCGACTGCCGCCACGACTAGAGTTTTCTGAACTGTCGTTGACTTCCGATGCTTTCGGACCATCTAGAAATGAATCCGTGGCTAATATCGATGAGGGTGGAGGGTTCGGCATGGCCCCAGGGTAAAGGGGAGGCTTATTTGATAAGCCGGAGTACCTGAATACTCAATTGCCGCGAGGGGTGATAATACTGAGTATCAAGTATAAGTATAGGTATACTTCAGGGTGTGCAGGAAACGGGAGAGAAAACAATTGAACCTTAAGGATTTTAGACCAGAATAAAGTAGAGCAAAAATAGAGCAAAAAATTGGTGCCTCAAAAGGACCGACTAACTAGACCGCCTGTTCAGTGGGGGGTATACTTTCTCAAGTGGAATATCGCAATATAAGTTCCAAGAAGTGAGATATAAATAAATAATTAATGGGGGAAGGAGAGGGGGAAGATGAGGAAAGGAGTAGGAGTGTGGGAAAAAAGTCCGGGAGGTTCGGGATAGATGGAGAATGTATCCCTCATAGATGTGTACACCGGAAATTCGCTCTATCGATTCAGAGAGGCGATTTCCTAAGTGCCCGTCACCACCACCATTGCCATTAATATCACGGCACAGAGGATCTAACAGGAACCACGGAAGCCATGCCCTACTATCGTAAAGCGCCGGCAACATCTCGATACCGGTATCAGGCACAAAAAATGGCTACTTTCGCAGCGATATCTCCTTCACAGGTTCAACATTCCAGCTTCCAGCATTTGTCTTGCGGGAAGCCTCGACCATTCACCCGAGTGCGTGGGTACGTTATAGACAATCTTAGACCAAAGCAAGACGAAGGTTTGATATCATGGGCCTTCCAAGAACAGACAAAGGCGGTGAATAAGGATACTGTTGCCAATTGAAAAATCTGATCTAGTCCACCTTGGGCTCAGAGCTCCTTCCTGACAATCAGTGCCCGAGTTTGATGGCCATTGAACTTAGCCCCTCCTTCACCTTTTCCCTTTTTCCACCAAAAAGGTGAAATTTCCTTTCCCCCAACGGTGCCAATGCGTGGGGATCTGTTGGATGGGTTTCCAGTTTGGGGGAGGCGTTAGCCCGGAGGCTCCTTGATGTCCAAGGAACCCGATAGCGGTTGCTTCCCTAGCGCGGAAAAACTTCTCGAGGCCCGTGCCTTGGGTTAGAGTACCGGTATGATAGGAGGAGGACCGGCTGGATCTCCCCTTAGTTGGCGTGCAGCCCTGTAGGACGCTTTCAATCCCGGAGGTTAGAGTGATTCTCGCACTACCGTTAGGGTACGGCACTGTACGGCACTGTATGGCTCTGGTGTGGCGGACACACACAGTTGATGACTGACCCAAGCGCTGTACGGTATCTTAAACACCAGGTAGCGGCATCAATATCAAACAAAACATGGGAAGACTTGAGTCTTGTCTCCGGTACCGTAGGTGACACCAGCCAGATTGCTTTAAAACAGGTGGTAGGGCGAGCTCCCCAAAGTATCGAGATACGGCAAGCGCATACCACCACCAACACGTGTGAATTCACCAATACCCATAGAAACAATTCCATTACAGCCCGGCTCCTCAAAACGGTCATGCAGGTAGCGCAGGTCCAGAAGCTCTTCTCATGTAGTTACGGGAACCTTGCATTATCTATTGACCCTGCGCACAAGTTGCGCCTCGAGAAAATACCGGTACCAGCACTTTCTCCCTGTTCATCCCTTCTCGTGCGGCCAACGCCACTCTTGGGGGAGAGGGGAGAAGAAAAGGAACTTTTTTTTAGAGACATAAATAGAAATTTTCCCTCGCACCACTCGCCCTCTTTCGTGCCCACACAGCTGGAACGTGGCCACCACCCTTTCCTTCCGTGCTTCGATAACAGCTCCCCCCGTCCAAGCAATATGCCTACTAGTGAGCGACTCACCTCAACAAACCTTATCAATTCACTCGAACCGATGTACTATACCCTACTATCCTCAAGCTACAGCCGCCGCCGCACGCGTACACGCACGCACGCACATTCCCCCTCCAACAGAGAGGAAATAGGAGATATCAGAATGAGTGAATGGGAAAAAAATATCATACACATTAGGTACTCGCAAGCGGATTACCTACCGCTGACTATCATTACTGCTCTCTCTTTCTGGCTCCACTCTTTCCGCAATTTTCTTTACTTTCTCGATAACGATAACCCAGGAATCACCCTACCGTCCCCCCCCCCACTCCAATATCGAACTCGATAACCCAACCAATCAACCAGCCAACGAATCATTTCTACACCTCCCAGCCTACCCGTAAATAACAGGCACAAGCACCCACTAAAATACTCTTCAGGTAGCGGATGCTATGGGATGCTTGACAATCAGCGGGGCTAGGGGAGTTGTCCGAATCAATGAACAGCTGAAAAATCGCTAGCTGTAGACTAATCCTATCCCTCTGTCCCCGGGAGGTGCCTACTTCCCCGACCACCAGGCATTAAAACGGCGCTCGAGTGAAGCACATTACAACGCAGACCTGTAGTCTACTGGACTCGACCGCACTGATTACGAGTGATGCCGGTAGTATATCCGTCACGTGCCTTATCCGGGCACACCGCCACAGGAGGTTCAGCCAGATCTTTCTTATCACACTTCACGTGACGTATATATCTATCGGCCCTATTTTGCACCACGAGACGACTCAAAAGAAGGGAGAAACTTTAATGTCCGAATGTCGTGATCCTAAAGACGTTCTTTAAACCACGGCACATACCGAGGTTCATGCCCTTACCGTAGTCCAAGAGCACAGACGACGGACGGCCCGCGATCAATACCGTAGCTTAACTTACAGTAACCCTAAAACAATACTTGACTTTTGTTTTGAAACTTTTCTTCTTTCTTACTGCGCTCCCGTGAGGCAGCATGCTACTTGTGTGCAGATTGTGAAGAACTCTCCTCAAATCAGCGACGAAACCCACGTCTTATGATTGAATTTTTTCTTTCTCTGAGGGAAAAAGGAAAAATAATTATAATCAATGCTGAAATTCGAGCATTATCAAAAAAAGTAATCCTCCATTAGGGGGGTAATTCTGGGAACACCAGAAAAAGCATGCATTCCAGCACAGTGTCATGAACGAGCACAGTACAGTACTTGTAATGAGAAGGGGAAATGAAATAACAATAACAATAATAACCAGTAACGATTGGCCACGACCATTAATTATATGTTTTGTTCTCCAGTTCTTGCTTTTGTCGAGTTCAATATGGTAATTTAGTCTACGGTAGCTCTGATTTGGATAAACATCTGACAGGGCGCTTCACCACTACTATGATAATTATCTAACCACTCATCTCCGCTGCGTACAGTACAGTACAAGTTATCATACCATGAATTCATGGTCTACCCTTGTATTAATAATATCAAATGCTAATGACAATGAACGTTCCCCACGATGAAACGAAAAGAGAGAGAGAGAGAGGGGGGGGGGGGGTTGCCAATATCTGCACGGCACTCCACCATTATTCCTCTCCGCCTCTCCTGTCTTTTTCCACTCTGCGCTTCTCACCTCTTCCATCGCTCAATACTCTTAACTTGACCCTTAGAGAGAGAGAGGGTCTGGTGGAGGAATCATAAACGCTGTCGCAACGTCTATGGTACTTGTATCGTACCGGTATAATAGTAGACTATCGTACCGCACCATTCTCTTCCTCCCCGTGCCGGCTCGGTAGCGCGCCGGCCCGGGCATGGGTATCTCGGAGTGCCACGGGAATAGCTGCGATACGGGAAGTTGTGTGCGGGTTGGTCCTAATTTATTTGTGTGGGGTCCGGGTGCTCTTAAAACCAGTTACGATAGAAATGGCCTCCCGGGGTTTCCCCCCCCCCTACGAACGGACACGCTTGAGTAGACTACGATATCCATGGAGCAATAGGGATATGGATGAGTGAGTGAGAGGTGTGTGTGTGTTTTGGTAGAGTACAAGTATTATATTGGTTGGAAAAAAAGGAAGAATAGAGAATAGAGATAACAGATTTCAGAAAACGCAATGAACACAGAGAGTAAAAGAAAAGAGGGGAGAGATATGGAAAATACAAGTACATCATCTAAAGAATGAAAAGCAAAACTGTGTGCATACCGCGTCCCACACACACACAAGCAACTACCGTATCTTCAAACGGGTCCGTCTGTTGGTCCGACTCAGGAAAAATGTTTCCCAATCGTGCGCGCGCGCCCAAAGTTCGGGTCCCTTATGCTCATCTCAAGCACCGTATTAGTAATATAATAATAATAATAATCGCAGTGTAAAATGAAGCAAATATCGAATTAAACCTTTTTTTTTTTGTTCCTCCCTTCTGAACCTCATTCTTTGCTTTTTGCATTTGCCCCCATTATCCCTCCATCTCGAATTCCAAAGGGAAAAAAAAAAACGAATCAATCAATCTGCAATTTCTCCAATTCCCTCTCATTGCTGCTCTTCAATTCAGTTCGATTCAGTTCAATTCAATCCAATCCACCCCCGTCCACAAGGATTTGAAGAAAAGGAAACAGAAGAAAAGACTCCACAACCTCAATTAACAAGTCATGTAAAAAACACGATCCCGAATTTCACTAAAAAAAAAAAAATACAAATAATCTCTCCCAATTCCCCATTCCGTCCAATCCATTCCAAGTGTCCATTTGCTTGCAATTATCCTCTTCCCCAACACACCCCATGTCATCACCAAAGTTAAGTAACCGAGTAAGGAAGATAAAAAAAGAAAAAACCAACTACCTCAATCATATTTCTCATCCGTATTGAAAAATTCCTCGAGGATTTCCGTTTGTCCCTGGTATTTCTCGCCCTTTCCCAGATTTCATTCCCCCAAACTAAAAGGAAAAAAAGAGTTTAAAAGGAGAAAAAGCAGTGAAACGAAGATATTGTTCCCCCATTTCCAAAAATTTTTTTTTTTACCCACTGTCCATCCCAAACACTTAATTCATAACATACGAGTTTTCAAACACCAATAGTAAAGGCACAAACAGGGGTAACATCAAGGAATAAAGGACAACGGGGGAAACAAAATAACCAGTGAAAGTAACGGCCTGATACGACCAAAGACAAATGCATTAACACCAAGAAATCACGCGCTTAAAACTGGGCACTATTTCTCTTCGTTGCAGAGCCGAAAACTAATCTGGGAGCCTTCAATCCACCAGATTCTTTACTCTCAGTCTGTTTTGTACCAACGCTCTCATCGCTACTGACACTAGACGCGCTGTAGTCTTGCGGAGAATCCCCTCCGCGAATGCTTGTACGACTTGCACGCCCGGAGAGAGATGAAGACACACTCTCAACATCCTCAAACCCAGAACATTCATTTTCCGAGACAGGTGTCATAGTGCCACCGATAGAGCTAGAAGCAGATCTAGCGGTCCTCCTCTCCATCCCTGCGGTAACCAACTTGAAGACGGCCCGTCGGCGTTGTCTGGTTGCAAAGTTCTTGCTTCCTCCATCCTTGTTTGTTGGCTTAGCCTTCAACTCTTCGATAGCTGGAGGACCACGAGGTTGGCGAATAGGGTGAGATCCACTAGCATGTCCTGGGGCAAAGGTTGCCGTCATCGGTGTGGTGGGCATTATCTTAGGGAGTGAGGTCTTTGGAGGTTCCGCGATATCCAAGTTGCTCACATTCACACAAGTGGACAAAGAGCTAGCCTTCCTATGGCCACGCTTGAAACCGCTCGAGTTAGGTTGATTAAGTGTGAGCTTTGGTGGTGACCTAGAACGACCCGAACGTCCAGTAGAAGCATTCAAAGTGGGAGATTGCTTCTCCTGAAGTTGTGTTTGCTGTTGCTGTTGCTGCTGCTGGGGTGGCTGGTAAACAGGTGCGCTATTCTCAGATTGAGCAGAAGCAGGAGGGGATTGCTGCTGTTGCTGGAATTGCTGCAAGTAGTCCACCGAAACTTGAGGCTGTGCGTAGTATCCATAAATGCCATTGTAGATAGGGTAGTATCTATTTGCATTCATGTTGGCAGCGTTTGCGGACTGCTGCATGTAGGAGCCCATACCTCCAGGGCTCATAGGGGGAGTTGAAAAGTTGCCAGATCCAGAAGACTGGAGCTGAAGCTGCTGCAATTGAAGAAGTTGATGGGCAGCGACAGAGTTAGCCAACTGAGCCTGGAGCTCAGCCTGCTTCTGAGCAAGGATGAAATTGGTCGCGAGCAATTGTTGATACCTCTCATTGTCAGTTTCGTCAGACAACTCGAACATTTCACCATTCAAGCCGAGTGCGGGGGAAGATGACGGAGGGGTAGGCAGCTGCTGGGAAGCCGCAGAGTAGGGAGTACCCTGAGAACTCTGATATCCTTGGTAGCGGTTAGGGGACTGCCTAGAACGGGCATTTTGCGGAGGGAAATCGGACGATCCAGGCGGGTTATACCTGGATTCGAGACCACTCTCTGCTGGAGGAGCAGAAGCGGGGGTTGGGTTCGGAGTCCTCGGCGCAGTCCGAAGCCCAGCCAACAAAGCAGACCTTGCCGTGCGAGGAGTGGTGACGGTCTGATTGTCTGCCGGGGCAGAGAGGTTGTTGGAAGGAACTGGCACAGAAATATTCCTAAGGTGCGAACCCTTTCCTCTGGAGGCGAAGGAGGCCGGGTTCCCCTGTTGGTGGAAGTAATTAATTTGAGCAAGACCGCCTGCGTCCATACTCATGATGTCTAGCTCTTAATGAGGGATAGTAAGGGCGGCAAAACCACTCGTCAAAAATGGCAGATTAGAAAATAAGAAGACGATCCGACGATATGTCGTTAGGTCTCAGTTAACAGTCCCAGAATACCGAATGGGATGAAAAATGAGAGAAGCGCTCGACAGAAAAATGTGCCGATGATTAAGTACAGAAGGAGAGTTAGAGTAGTCGTCGAAAGAAAGAGAAGGAGGGAAAATTGCTCCGCAGTTGGGTTAGACCAGACGGCTGTAGAATCAAATCCTTTTGTAAGCCGATTAAAGTCCCTGTGGGGACGAGGCTGATGGGACCGGAGATGGGAAGAAAAAGAGAAAAATAGTTAAAGACACCAACTTGTAATAGGGATGCGTGTGGGCGATGTGGGCCAGAATAAGGACGGGAGGTAAGCAGACGACGACCGACTCTTTTTGACGGTAGGGGATGGAACTTTTTTGAGATGTACAAAAGTGATGATGTACGAGAGGTGCTCAGCACAAAAAGGGGAGAAAGACAAACACCCCGACAGCAGGACAGACTGAGTAGTAGTAAAATAGGGGATGAGAGTGTTGATCAAGCAAGGCGAAGAAAGAATTGCTTTGGGTTGTAGAATGCAGACGGGGGGCGGTGAGGAAAGAGAATTACTACTGCTGCTGCTGTTACTACTGCGAAAGAAAGAAGGTAGAAGGGGTGGTGATGGCGGGGGAAGAGGAGGGGAAGAGAGCGGAGACGGAGAGGGAAGGGAGTGTGGAGTTGTGGAGAGAGTCAAAAGGAACAGGGAAAGGAAGAAGGAAGAGGAGAAGGAGAAGGAGAAGGAGTGAAGGTGAGAGGGAGTGGAAAAAGCAAATGGAAAAAAAGAGAGCAACAGCAGGCGGCACTTGCTGCTTACAGATTAGACAACGGGCCACTACCATGAGCGACGAGAACCAACAATAAGGGAGGAAGCCAATAAGAAGGAAAGGGAGGCTGATGCTTTGTGCGATTCCTCTCTTGATCAGTATTTTCTCAACCTTCTCCCTCCTTCCCTCTCCTCATTCAAGCAGAAAAATGTAATGTACGAATACCAGTATGGGGGTAAAGAGGATGATTGAGTTATGTCTTCTTGCACAGATTTCCAGTCGATATTCAATGATTGGCTACCGTAGATTCCTGACTCTGGGATATTCACTTCCCTCCACCCCCCCTCACGCATCTACGAGTACAGACACACATAGACATATTTAGTTACCTACATACCTGTACTCGTACAGTACTGTACACGCATCACAGAAATGCAACCAATACACGCTGCTCATATCCCTTGATCGAGGAAACTTGGTTATTCAAGATCGCTGGGTATTCCCTTCCTCTCACGCTCTCTCACTCACCTCTCACAAAATTCTTTCACTCTCGTCTCCATTTCTTTCAACAGATGACAATACCGGTGCGACAGACCGAGAGAGAAAAAATTTACGCTGCTCCAGCTCTGTACCATGCGACAAACACCAGAACCTGGCACCGGGAAAGTAAAGTAAACAGAAAACACGCTGCAGAAATCCCCGAAAATTGAAAACCTTTGTTAAAGAATTACCCCTATGTTTTTTTTTTCCACCATGAGCAAAGCACACTCGAGTATGATACAAGTGCAATGAAATGGGAGAGGGGAGAGGGGAGCCAATTTTCTGCAACATCGTGTCGAATCAACCCATTCCCCCCCCCTTTGTCCAAATCAGGCAATACCCTATCCTCGAGCTTACCCTCCGCGCTAACCCCAGCAGCCTCTTGAAACTCCTTGTGAACCTTTTGGGGAAACTTGAGGGAACCCAATTTAGTCGATCTATGAGGGCGTTTCCTGAACTGGACTTGACCCTAATATGGGAAAAGGAAACTTGGGGTACCGTGCCGGTACTCGAGTAGAAGGAAAGGAAAGAGTCGAAATTCTAAAGAGCGCGTCCTCTCTTTTTCAGGAGGTGGAGAACTCGAGCCGATCCTTGGTCGCCCTGCTGCTTACATACCGGTACCGGTATTTCGCCACATCTCTCGTTATAGGCAAGGTTGAGACAGGACGACGCAGGGTACTCGTAGAGTAAGGGAGGGAATCAATTTGTTCCCCCTTCGCTAAACACTCTGTCGGTGGGCTGACTGCCCGAAATAGCTCTACTCTCGTGGGACAGAATGGACTCAGGACACCAGAACTGTGTGACACCGATACAATATCACCCCTCTTTTCCTCGCTTGGTTCTCCAAATTATCCACCTCGCGACGTCTCAAACACTCTATTTGTTTTGCTTCAAACCTTTGGGGAGGACATGGGAGGTAGTACGGTACCGATAGTTCGACACAATGTTACCTTCTGCCTGAATGCAGCGCTAGTAATTGCAAGTCTGCAACTGCACGCTCTGGAAAAGGTATAATACTGTAAGTTTGAATGAACTTATTTATTACAGTACCGTGCCGGTAGCTAGTTTTGTTTATAAAGTAGGTTTATCGTTAACTTTACGGTGGTCTCCCCCAATTCGCAAAACCTACTCGAGTACCGTACGGTATTGATCCTTCCCACCCACCCCCCATATTTTTTGTTTTCTATCATGACTTGATTTCCGGTTCCCAGTTGCTCCACCGAAAAAGAAAAGATATGCAAGAGGCCATTGTCTACTGGCCATCCAGTCAGAGAAACGGACGCGTGAGCCTCGCCATCCACCCTGCCTTGTTCTCAACAAATCTATATTTCCGCTTCTCTATCTCTGCTCACTTGTCCCTAGCCTCCGCTGCGATCCTTCGCGAACGCGTTAAGTTACGCGGTCACACCGGGCTGATCTCCCCCTCCCCCTCCTCTTTAGGTAGGCCAAGCGCCTCTCTCAAGGCCTCGTTCTCGACCTTTAATCCTTCAATAAGAATATCCGGCTCTAAAGCCGTATCCTGCTCATATGCTTCCCTGAGCATCTTGCTGATCCTTGTTAATCGCGCCTGGCTCTCGGTCTCGTTCTGACGTAGGACCGCGTTCGCTTGTCGTTCACTTGCGAGCTGGTTCGTATACGTTTGATGGATATTGATTGTGGAAACAGTGTGCTCGTGCTATAACGACAATCAACCACTGGGATATGGAATAGCTCCACCCCCGAGGAGCAGCAGCAGATAGCGATGAGCTGGACTCACAGCGTAGATTCTCAGACCCTCTAAAACCTTGTCCAGTACCGCCTCATAGTCCTGGACCAGCAGTGAAAGATCCTCGTTTTCTGTTTGGAGATTGTGGTTTTCCTGACGCAGCGCACGGTTTTCTGCTTCAAAATCGACATCGTGGGTGCCTACATACGAAAAGTAACCAGCTCAGCACAACCATACAATACCTCACCCCACAATCCCCCATACCCACGAACCATTTGCTTCACCGTTGGACTCTCGTATATGCGGTAGTGCCTCCCCTGAGTTTGTTCGACTCTTATAAATCAGGGCAATCATCAGTAAATACCCCCCGATAGTAATGAGAGCATCTCCACACGCTCCCCCTTTATTCCAGGCTAAGATGTAACATACTCGAATCTCATCAGCCCTTCTGACTAACCCAGCTGTGCTCTCCCTGTTCTGCGCCAGGATCGCGCTAAGCTCCTGAACCTGCTGCCAGAGATGATTAAGGTCCATTTGGTGCCCAGCGGTGGGGAACATGTTGACCATGCCTGCCTGTTGTAACTGATGCTGTTGCTGCTGTTGCTGGAGCAGATGATTGGAAGGCAAACTGGCACTATCGCGACGCCCGGTAATGCTGATACCACTATTCGAGAAGAGCGGAGTATTGCTATTGCTGTGGCTACTATCTTGATAATTGGATGGCAACATTCACGGTGCCGTAGTTCCCGCTTTCAAACGAGATGCTCCTTCTCCGACGAAAATCCGAGGCGGAGGAGCGAGGGAGAAGATGAAGGAGGAGGTACCCGTATCAACTTATTGGATTGGTAGAGGCTTGTAGATGGAGGTTACTGTCAAAGGAGAGAGAGATGAGAAGAAAAAACAAACAAGCAACGAATGAGATGAATTTTAATTCTGATTTTTCCCTAGAGAATTTCCTGGTCAAAGTTCGTTCGATTGAGCGTTTGTTGAGCTGTCGACCCTGGGTTCCCATAGGCGCCGCTGGTGAGGATAGCACGCCTTGTGGCTCTTGCCAAGCTTTCGCCAGATGCGCCAGGATAGAAACGAGCCACACAACATCCTAGAGTGGAGGTGAGAAATATATCAAAAAGATAAGGGAAGCCGTCCATGGCTGTCAACCCGTTGTGGTAGCTGTGGGGCCAAGGAGGAGGAAGGACGTGGTGAGGATTAGTGACATAATGTTACGATAAGCCTCGCAGAGGCACCGTAGAGCTCCAGAATAAAATATAATACATGACATATCAGAGGTATAGGGGGATGCAGTAATGCCAGCTGCAATATGAAGATATGGAGAAACATATTATCGTATATCATAGTACATGAAGCAGCTTATCCCATGAGGGCAGAAGCCTTAAAAGTTATTTCAAAGGTGCTTGTTCAGGGACACCTCCAGAGACTGTAGTTATACTGTCTGTATACAGCAAAATTTGTGCTTGGCCATAAGAAAGAAGTCTCCCCCTGCCGGTGTGCGGTTTGGAGATAACTCTCAATTTCCTTTATCCTCTTCCTTAGCGCCTGTGTCTCCTCTTAGAGGTGATGGATAATCATCTGAGAAGACATCTTCAAGCCTTCCAGGAAGATGTATAGCAATATTTGATTGGTGGGAAACTCAAATGATGGGATAACAAAACCCCCGGCCAAGCGCGCAGTCAATCCTGTAGCCGTAATAGAGCATGTGTTCGGTAGACTTTTGTGCACATCCTAAGCACACTGTCAAACGAGAGAAAAAATAAACACTGCATACAATACCGGCGCCATAACGCACATTTTTTAAAAGAGCCAAAGCTACCGAACATCAGAGCATTCAGGTACGGTTCCTCAATAATCTTCACTACCTGTATCTAACTTAGCTCCCCAGGTATAGGCGTGCAGTACCATGAGAACACCCTCCCCTCCCCTTCCCCGGAGCGCAGCATTGCCGGGGAGAATAAGAAACCATTGGATCGAACACTGCTTATCACCGGGCCCATGCAGAAGAAGGTTCCGTTTTGAAAAAATGAGAAAAATGAAAAACGATACGTCTAAGAATACGACAGCAACCAAATCTCCCCATCTTCGATTAACAACGAACCAAACCCGAGAAACAACGCACCATAAATATTCTTGATGAATTGGTATCATGAGCTATTTGAAACAGAAGAGTGTCTGATTTTCTGATCCACGAATTGGATAATATTTTTCCCTTATCCGTTCATGAGAGTTTCAGGCCTGAGACGGGCTCCTTCGAGTGGGGGGGACGTTTTCTGTACGAGTACTGTATGGTTTGGTCAAGTTGGGTATTGCCTACTCGGGGAAGTACCGTAGCCTGTGTACTCGAGTTGAAGTCAAGTCAGGGCTAGTTGTGCTCTTGAGGATCGCCGGAGGGATCTGGTCGATAGATGTAACATGTCGGTAACTAGTTTGGCTCTCGGCGGGGCGGTTGGTTGGCTCTTGGCTTTGGGAATATCTCCGATGGGTTTAACGGCAGATCTTTTGTGCTGCAGTTTCTGAACTTGCCGATACTTTACAAAACAGGAGGTGTGGGCCCCCGAGCACTACCGGTACCGCGGCCCCACTCAAGTCGAGCATTGTCCACTCGAAGGTACTGTACTCGAGCATAACCACAATAACTCCGAGAAATCTCCTATAGGCTTATTCTGCGGTAATTAGAGAGGGCAGAGCAAGAACGGAGCACAAATTCGGGCTTTTGGTGGTAATCGGGAGCCCACCTGGGTTTGGGGACAATTCACACTTTCCGGTTCGGCCAGTAGGCTGCTCAACACCTGTTGTACCCATCGTGTTAGCGAAGCCTGAGTCTAAAAGTTGTGCAGTTACTTATTTCAGTACCACTCCCCGCACGTTGAGAAGTGTCAACCTCTGAGCGCTATTGGTGCCGAGGTGGCAAAAAAATTTGAGTAATGTATCATAGTGGTGGTATGCGCACATGAGTCTCCCTTAGGCCCTTTAACTGGCCATTGTGAATAAACGAATCTACCATTACCGTATGGTTATATTTGACGCCACCGGGAAAGAAAACCTAAACTCCTTACACGTACGGATTATGACAGAAGAGGAAAAATGATACATAAATTAAGAACGAAAACGGGTATTAGTGATGACAGAGTTGCTGGCGGTGCTAATGAAGATGAATGTCCGACAAATTAGTTTGCTTGTTCAAGTATCTTCCTTAACTGATCCTCCACACTTTCCTCAATTTCATCATCTTCGTCCTCATCCATTCGGTCTGTGTCTGGAAATTTAGACTTCTCGATCTGATATGCCAACTTCGCAGCGAGAAGTCGGGTTCGCTCCAACTCTGTTGCTAACGGACCATCCTTGGTAACAAGATTTGGCTGCACCGACTGCTGGGGGTCTGCAAAAGGAGCTATCAAGGACTTTAGCTGAGAGTAATACGCATGCCTCTGACGCTGGGCTTGAAGCGCAGCTGAGTGATTGGCTAGCTTTGCCTTTAGGATTTGATATCTTGTCTTGGTTAGCTACGTTCTGATGTGAATTCCGGGCTTTGGCATGCATACTCTTCCAAATCCTCTTCACTGTCTTTTTCCTCTGCCGGGTAGCTTTCTGGAAGAAGATCGATATTTCTGTGGGGTGGATTAGCGATACTATATGAGTATAGATTTTATGGACGGGGTAAGGAACTTACTGAGGATCTTTAAGATTCGCTCCCCGCCTTAGGACATCGTCTTCTTGTGTGATACCCTCCACATTGTCGTCTTTTTTCTGATACAAATCATCGATCTGTTCAGCAACATGCCTCAAAGCCTGCGAACTGTAGACAAGTTTCTGATGCCTCTTAGCGACGACATTCACTGAAGGTCTCATTAGCCAGTATTCAAATTCTCATGAATTCTGCGACAGGGGGGACTCCAGGGGTAAGCAGGGCAACCTACGCTTGTATAGAACTTGATTCAAAACCCCCTCAGAAAGGTCTCCGTGCTCTCCTTCTGGCACCCTGTCTTGCCAACCTGCCTTCGGGTTGAGGGTGCCACCCAGAATCCGTAGTTGGGATGAAAGAAATCCCTTCTTTATATCGTAGATTGAGTTCCCGGCGGCCATATTTTATTGAAATGGTTTTATGGAGATGTATTCTATCTTAGAACCTAGTGTGAACGACAGTGTCGCGGATATCCCTTTGCGGATTTTGCTTGAGGCGGTTGATGGCGATCCTTATTCTGGTGATGCGGAATCACTGGGGGACGCGTTGGGGGCAGTTTGTTGTTCACGTTGCTTGACTTCTCCCGTCAGCGGTTCTTAAAATGGACTCTGCACACTTGGGAATACAACGCGAAATGTCTTTTGGGCAACAACTCTGTCTCCTATGAATCCTACACAGGATGATTCTTTCTCTGGCTTTGGGTTTATAATAAAAGAATCGACTGTTGCGGATACCGGTACTATGGAGGTCTAGTGGATGACGCTTACATACCCATAACTGGTGGTCATTTGATTCCAAAGTCATAACTTATAGCCCGATGCGGCTCGTACCTCGCGCCCTCTCTCTTCCGAACCTGCTCTCGTGGCGACAACCCCAACCCCCCAAACCTCCGCAGCCTTCGACGATCCATCCCCAAGAACCTTACATACCCGCAACCACTAATCGACATCGCTATTCAGTTGAGATTACTATCGTCGAGCCTCAGTTTACTTCTATCGACGTCGCTTACCTTCATCCCGCTTGAACAGCTGCCTGTCAAACGTCACGTCATCCGCTCCCCAGACTAGACAGCTACCTGTACTCGCTTCGTAACCACCACCGAAATTAACCATGGCCACAAAGAAGAAGATTCTTTTGAAGGTATTCTACTCTCTAGGATGAGTTATCTCCTGCGGTAACTGACAATCTAATTTTCAGGTTATTATCCTTGGTGATAGTGGAGTTGGAAAGACGTCTTTGATGAACCAATATGTACAATGCCCCCCGCCCTCATATGCGCAATGCGCCCTTTGTCGTCCATATCACGAGGATCTAAATATCTAAATTCCTAGAAGAGTTGTGATGCTGACACAAGTCGGGTGAATAGGTAAACAAGAAGTTCAGTGCGAGCTACAAAGCAACTATTGGCGCTGATTTCTTGACAAAGGAAGTGCTTGTTGACGATAGGCTTGTGACTATGCAGGTATGGAAGTCGTATTACTGAGCGCTCGAGGGCCATTGCCTTGATTTTGGGACATGCGCTAACCCATGTTTTTGTGGCAATAGTTGTGGGATACCGCTGGCCAGGAAAGATTTCAATCTCTTGGTGTCGCTTTCTACCGTGGTGCCGATTGTTGCGTTCTTGTCTATGATGTCAATAACTCGAAATCCTTCGATACTCTCGACTCCTGGCGAGACGAGTTTTTGATACAAGCTTCTCCCAGAGATCCAGATTCGTTTCCTTTTGTGAGTCACCCGCCCCCCTACCTTACCATTGGCGCTCGGCAGCCACCGGATGTTGACGTACAATTATAGGTTGTTCTAGGAAACAAGATTGATGTAGAGGAGAGCAAGAGAATGGTTTGTTCCCCGTATCCAGTCTATTATTCGCCCTGTTCCGACACCTAGTTTGGCTAACCCTCTGTAGATTTCCCAAAGGCGGGCTATGGCTTTCTGTACATCCAAAGGAGGTATCCCCTACTTTGAGACCTCTGCAAAGGAGGCTATAAATGTTGAGCAAGCATTTGAAGGTAACAGCTCCTAAAAGCCAAAGTTTCACCTGGGGGTTTTCTGACTCGCAATACCTAGTAATTGCCCGAAACGCCCTACAACAGGAAGAATCCGACGACTTTACCGGAGACTTCCAAGACCCAATCAACATCCACCTCGACAACGAACAGAGTGGGTGCGCTTGTTAGAGAGAGGGAAAGAAAGCGAGTATAGAGGAAGAAAGAAAGAAAGGAAAGAACCCACTGTCATGATTCTATATGCAATATCTGGGTAGATCCTAGAACTTACGGACGATAATGAGTGTCATGTACACTGTGACCAGGCACCCAACCCCTTACTCTCAATATATCTGAAGGTGTTCGGGGAGTCGCATTGGTATATCATAACCTTTTGCCTTCATATTGCGTGGGGTATTGGCTTCTTTAATGATAAGTTAGTGGTGAGGAATGTTTGGTTTTTCTTTTTACCATGAGGGCAGATGGATAGATGGCTAGCGGCTGGCTACTTTTTTGTCCCATGTCTTTGTCTCTGTCTCTATTTTTATTTTTTTCAGATTACAAAATCGAAAGGCATTCATGCTTTGTTATGCTACTTGTATGTCATTAGTTCCCTTTCCTTTTTTTCCTCTTTTTCGGTGTTTGCTTTCTTTCTCTCTCTCCTTGCTCTATGCTTCCCCATTGGTTCTCTTAAGTTATATACATATAAACCGTATCTATTACCGTTTGGTATCGTACCTTTTTTTAAGGTCTCTTGCATTGCTTTAATCAAGTTTCTCGATGAGTTGTTTTGGTATCGCAGGAGGAAGAAAGGAATATATTGCCAAGCCCGGCTTACGGTGGATCTCCTGTTTGTGCGAGCACGCGGTACGCGGTATTTTGTATTGGAGTGTTTTGTGAATTGAGAATTGAGGTATTTGCATACTTTGCATGTGACTGCCGGGTGAGTGAGGATCCTTGGTACCCTGGATTGGTGGAGACTATGAATACGGTAGTGGGGAAACCCACCCGGGTATTCGCGCTTTCTTGTGCTACTGGTATGTGACGTGAATCTTGTGAAGGCTGCCGCGATGGATCCTTGTCATTGTCGGTCTCCCAGGTTTGATCAAAGAGGGTTGATATCGAGTGATGGTCCGTGAACGTGTTCGTCACTCTGGGGGGGGAGATGTTTTAGTTAGTGACTGAGTGATCACAATGAATGAGTCCAGGGCCAGCATATAATAATAGGAACTTTCCTTTTTTCTTCCAAATTCCCCGTGTCAAGTTTGGTGGGGAGGCTACGACAATAATTATACGGTAAAGGTCTCATCTCCCATTAATGTTTGCAAAAATCCCCTCAAATGCCATGGTACCCTCAAATACCACAGGAATATATTATGTAAGTTCTACTATGTAAATAAAATACAAATTAGGTTTCTGGTTATAAATTATTTACATAGTCTTGGCAGTTGTAATAGGGAATTGGAAGAATATGAGAAGAAATATTTTCTACTTCACCATTTTTTTTTTCTCCCACTCAACTTAGTTTTTCCCTACAAACTTCCTCCCCTTCCGCTACTTCATCTTTTCAGCCAATCTACATCCGCCCTTATTCCCCACTCTTGCTCCTACTGCTGCATCTCTCTCTCTGATCCATCTGGTTTTTTGCTGCTCAGTCTTCGCTCCGCCCTTGGCTTTCGGCTTTTTCTGGTCTTTTAGTATTCAGTTTTGCTGGCTTTGGGTGCTATGATCTTCCTGGTCTTGGGTGCCGTGCTCTACCCTCTGCTCTGCGCTCTTGGGTCTCCTCTTGTCGCTCTCGTTCCTTTGCTCTCCTCTTCTTGCTGTCCAGTCTTCGTTCGCCAGTCTTCCCTCTTTGCTCCTCACTCTCTCACCTCCAGTATTTGCTCGCTAGTACTTCCTCTCTGGAGGTCTTCCTCTGCTCTCAGCTCCACGATCTTCGCTTTTTTCGCTTTTCCTTTAGCTCTTCTCTGGTTGTTCTGGCGTTTTGCTCTTTCCTCTTCCTCTCCTGAGACTCTTTGCTCTTCCTGGTCTTTGTCCTGTACTCTGTCCGTTCCTCTTCAGGCTTCACTCTCCGCTCATCGCTAGCCTCTCTTTGCTCGCCTCTCTTTGCCCGTCTCTCTCTGCTCCTAGCTCTTCCCTTCTGGCTCTGGCTCTCCTACCTTGAGTTTTTGCTCTGCTCTCCTCGCTCACTAGTCTTTTCTCTCTCTGGTCTTTGGTCTCCGGCCTTTGGTATTCCCTCTCAGAGCTTCCCTCTCTGGACATCTCCTTCGGCTATCTGCTCTGTGGACTTTCCTCTTTTTGTGTCTCTCTTGGCTTTTCCTGGCTTGTTCAGGCATTTTGTTTTTCGCTCTTCCTGTCCTTGGACTCTCCGCTCTTTCTAGCCTTTGGCTCTCTGCTTCATTCTCTCTGCATATCTTAGCTCTCCAGCTCTTCACTCTCCAGCTCCTCGCACTCCAGCTCCTAGCTCTCCGACTCCTCACGCTCCAGCTCCTAGCTCTTTGACTCCTCGTACTCCAGCTCCTAGCTCTCCGACTCCTCGTGCTCCGACTCCTCTCTCTCTGGCTCCTTGCTCTCTAGCTCCTTGCTCTCTAGCTTCTGGCTCTCTGGCTTCTGGCTCTCTGGCTTCTCGGTCTCCACTCTCGTTGACTGGTCTTTCTTTAGTTCCATTTCTGAGACTTGGAGTCTTATCTATTATGTCTGCACTCTCTCAACTCCCTGGTGCACTGGCACTGGGACAACATTTTCCCAACTTTACCAAAGTATGAGAAACCATTGAGGATTGGTCAGTTAAAGAAAAGTTCAGCTTTAGAGTTCTTAATCGTGATAGTACAAGAGCTATCTATGTTTGTGCTACTGAAGGCTGCCAGTGGTGAGTGAGAGCACACTATACAAACCAAGAGGATGTTAAAATTGGCGTTCTAGTGACTGAGCATATATGTCTTTCAGGCAATCGTGAAAAAAGAACTTGTGTATCTGGTACCCAAGCCTGGCTGCAATGCCATATACCTAGATATATAAATGTTACACAAGCCACTAAGCCTAGGGAAATTATCGAATGTTTGCGTATTCAGTTTGGAGAGATCTTGTTATACAAAGTAGCATCTAGATTAAAGAGTCATCTACTAGATGATACACTCGAAGGTCAACGAGAGGGATTCCGTCAGCTTTCTCAATATGTTAACTCTGTCTTACAAGCAAATCCAAATACATATATCCGCCTATCATCAGAGGACGCCACTCATCGATTTTGGAGAATCTTTATATGTCCTTCCCAGTCTCAGAACTCTTTTCGCTTGTGCCGTTGCTTTATTGCTGTAGATGGAACCTTCTTAAAAATGAAGTTTGTGCAAACTCTCCTAGTTGCTGTAACAGTTGATGCAAATGGAAAGACATTATTGCTTGCTTGGTCGATTGTGGAAAGTGAGAATGCTTCCTCTTGGGAGTATTTTCTGTCAAATCTCCTACAGGCAATTCCAGAAATGAGTAGTGAGGAAGTGACACTCATGAGCGACCATGATAAAGGTTTGGTGAGGGCCTCCGAGAACCTGCCAGCTACCATTATCCGAGCTTATTGCTGCCAGCACCTCAAGGAGAACCTTGTAACTGCCTATAGAAGAGACTTATCCAACCTCTTTTAGGCGGTTGCAAGGGCACCAAGTATTGAATTATTTGAAGCAGCAATGGTGAAGGTCCAGGAAGTCAAGCCGACGGCTAAGCAGTACTTGCGCAATGCTGATCCAACACTTTGGGTAAAGGCTTTCTTTTCGGGGAAGCGGTATGGCCACGATACTTTCAATATTGTTGAGTTAGTTACCAGTACTCTGAAGCTTGATTGTGAGCTATCTATTGTAGAGTTACTAAATGCAATTTGGTATAAGCTTATGGGCCAACACTTGGAACGATATAGAGAGGCCACTGCGACTAGTCCTACCATATTGTATACTAAATTTTGTACTCAACTGTTAGGTCAAAGCAGGGTGTGGGCAAGACAAAATATTGCTCTGATGGTAGATGAATGTCATGGACATGTTATCCAGCCAAATGGAGCTGTGAAACTTGTGGACCTTGACCATGAGACTTGCTCTTGTTCTAACTATCAGGAGAATGGCATTCCGTGTGGACATGCTTTAACTTGTATCTTGACTATCGACCAGGTTTGTCTTGCACTTTCATACTTTATCTTGTTATCACTGACATCATGGTAGCCTGTCCAAAACTACCTTCCTAATAGCTTTTCCATCGCTACCTGGAAATTGATTTACGAGGACAACTTCCTTCCTGTCGATATTACCAATAATGAAGGAAATGGAATACCAGCTGTACTCCACGTGGGAATCATTCCTATTGCTCCACATGTGGAGCCGCCTATTACTCGGAAGTCCCGTGGAAGACCCAGAAAAGAGCGCATTCGAGTTGGTGAAGTTCAGCAAAGACAACTGATTGCCAATCAATTAGGTATTTTACCGGATAAGCCTGTACGTCCTAGACAAAAATGCTCAACATGTGGGGGAATTGGACACAATTCAGTTACTTGTCGCCGCTCACATGGCTAGTAAATTTCTTCTTGCTAATTTAATTCTCAATTCTGTACTTACATTTTTTGTTCTCTGAATTATATACAATATAAAAATTTTCTTTACATTAAAATTTTAAAAATTAATTAAAAAAACTTACATAATATATTCCCGTGGCATTTGAGGGTACTGTGGTATTTGAGGGGATTTTTGCAAACATTAATGGGAGATGAGACCTTTACCGATAATTATATGGCCGACCGACAAACCCCGGTTTTGCTCCTGGAGACACTCCCCGGACGCGGGACTCAGCGGGAATACCGGTATCCCGTCCACAGTCCTTTGAGCGTGTCGACCGCACGGACGTTTCGTGGTGGACGTGTTTGAATGAATTCTAGTATGGCATTCGAACCTTACCTACCTACCTACCTACCTATCACATATCATACCTACCTTGATGTGTGGGTTTGATGCGGTTGCTCCATTGTTCGGACCTCTCTATCTACACTATGCTACTTCGCTGTGTGTGTGCCCTAGTCCTCAAGCACTAACCCTACATACCTGCTCTGGGCTTTGGAGAGCAGGCGTCACTGGCGGTGTGGAGTGGGTGGGGTACTATGGGTACGGGGAGGTTAGTGATGGGATGGACAAGAGGTTATCTATTGGCCGAAGACATATGTGCAGCAGCACAGCAATCTAGAAATATGTCTTCGGCCATTCTCACCCATGTCCGTCTGGTCACTGACCTTTATATCATACCCTAGTACACATTTTGCAAGTTGTCAGAACTTGGGGGGGGGGTGGTGGTGGCTTGTTTTTTTCTCTCTTTTCCATCGAGATGTGTCCTATTCTGTATTACGACTTGCGATTATACATTTGTCATTTGGGGCTGTTTGTTTGCTGTCCTTCTGCGATAATCTCGCGACCCGTAAGGATCTTGTCATGTATTCGAGTGAGGATTGGTGAAGCGGTGTGTTGCTAGTATCATATGTGATGGGGTGCGCGGTAGGTGAAGAGCAGCCTTCTGGTTTACGATATGGCTGATACTTAAATGGTTCCAGCTCGAGCCTTTGCGATTCCAGATTTGGGGTTCTTGCCGTGTGTCTTTGGGCAAACAGACATAAACAGTGTCCCCCTCCACCCCGCTCCTGGAACCGCGGCTTCAGTTAGTTGGCTGTCCGGCATCTTTCGCGCGCGTCGGTGGGGAAGCATTGTTGAAAAACTTGAAAGTGGTGGAGTTTCGCTGATTCCGAGCTTTTGCTCTTAAGTTCTCTGGTCTTCATGGCATGCGATTTACGATAGCTGTCGATTTGCATTGTAGTATCATACTGTACTACAATTGAGCGTTTTTGTCGTTTTCTTGTCACTCGCTCACGTACTTCTGTTTTTTGTTTGTTTGTCTGTTTGTAGGTGGGTGGGTGATAGGTTGTGACGTTGCTGACACTCCCACTCACCCCCCCTCCTCCTCCCTTCCTCTCGCCCTGATCACCTGTCAAGTGCTTTCTGCCACTATGCGTTATTGTGGATGTTTTCCCTCCTGCACTGGCTTATTGGAATCAGCGATGTAATATCATATGCATAGCATTTTCAGAGTCAAGGGGTGATGCTGTGTGTGATACAGTCCAAGCCATAACCACAGCACTCAGCAGAGCAGCATCACGGCCAAATACTCGAGATATGGAGGGTTCACAGCAGGAAAACATATGACATCATGGATAGGGAGGACTTGCGGTGGCAGGAGATGATAAGTTTTTCTGGGAAAGGGAAAGAGAGAAAAAAGCGGGGTCGGCTTAACACGAGTATCATGCCGTAACTTGGTATGAAGGCGTGAAACGCTTGCTGCGGTTTTAGGTACGATACATACTGTCCCGAAGGAGGCACGGGGTATCATGCAGAAAATACTCGAGCGTGATACCGTATATGCCCCCTCTTTACCAAGACTTCGGACACGGTCTCAGGTTCGGGATTCGGAGAGCTATAGTATCTGAAACTGGAATGCCGGTCTCGGGAATCACCACGGGCCTTTTTTCTTCTCTATGGCCTTGGCAATATTATCATACTATGCCTTGTTATACTAGCACGTGAAAAAAAAAAAACCCCTACCGGTAGTCGCGCTTTTGTAATTTATGTCTTGGACACTTTTTTATCGCGATTTCCGCGAGCACCGGTTTCTGGAATATCTACTCGTATGGGGAAGTCAACGCGGAGCCAATTTCCGAAGCCAATTTCCGAATGGTTAGGTCAGTTTTGCTTGGGGTTCGTTGATACCGGTATCATAAGTGATGGAGTTTTTTTCGTAATCTTGTCGTGTTGCTTATTCGTATAGTAATATTATCATGGAATACTTGGGATGTTTTGTGGATTAGTTGTATATAAAAAGGGGCCCTGGGACCCACCATGAATGAGAGGATAATTATCGGGAAGAGTACGGTAGTCTAGTGGTCCTTCTACATTTCCTTTCTTCCCACGACTCTGACTCTTTGTCGTTCTCTGTGGTTGGACGTTCGTCCGTATCTGATGGAGGGAGGTGAAATGATCGTTCAGCTGTGATGACGGTATGGAGGTGTAGTCCAGAGGAGCGCTTTGTCTATTGAAGATTGCTATGGTGTCATACTCAAATACGTCCGTTCATGCCCTACGGTAGTGCTCCCCCATATCTGCGTCTCCCTCAATGCTATCATACAGTACAAGATCCTACCAACCAGGATTATCATGCCATCAGTATCCGGTCCGGGCTAATTCTCACCAAAGAACGCCGTCGGGCCAAGTATAAGTTCCACAGTGCTCGTACTTGTACCGGTACTCCATATATGACTGTGCTTACTCACCACCGGACCTACCGTAGAAGAACTGCGCGGATGAAATTGTGGCCCAGCTCGTACTACGCTGTATAGTACCACAAAATCTCCCAACTGTTCGCAAGGACTCTTCAGGAACCGGGTATATATATCCCAGTGGTACGTTACAGTACAGTGCTGCGCCACCAGTCTCTCTCTCCTCTCACTGGGATAGGGTATCTAGGGAACACTTCCTCAGTAGCACAAGATTCTATCTCCATCTCCCGTCCCGAGCGCCTATTGTGCAGAGCTCTTTAGGACATGCGCACGTTACAGTACTGTACAGTACAGTATAATACTTTTGCCGCCGCGGGAATTCTCGCACGTCTGCCCGCGTAGACTACCGGACTATCCGGGCCACGCCTCTCACCGGCTAATATGGTACAGTACAGTACCGGTATCATACGACGAACAGCAGAGAATACATACCGGTACTTGTAAGTCTACGGTAATAGCAAGACCCCGATAAGACAAGACCGGGGCCAAGATGTTATCCGCGCGTTATGTCAGCCTAAAGCTTAAATTATCTGTCATCCTCGAGCACCGGACTCCGGTGCAGGGCCTCTGGCTGGGGCGCCTCCTGAAACGCCGTTTTGCATGCAGGAACATCTTACTTATGACGTCTCATACTGTAAGTTGCTGGAAACTGGAAGTGGCAGGGCTGAGGGCAGGGTCTGGGATTTAATTTATGGCAGGGGTTGCATTGTGCTTGTGGCGCAATGGTGGTGGGTGGTGGTGGATGGATGGATGGAGGGGGCGGGGTTCTATTGATTACGGTACTGTCGCAGCACTGCTTGGATGATGATTGTATGTACAGTACATGGTGTGATAGAACGAGCGAGAAGGAAATGCGGACCATGCCAAGGAGGGGAGGGGAAATGAGAAAATGGGGATACGAGATGGAAATGAAATGAAATGGGTGAGAAAGGAGGAATAGGATGGGGAAAAACATTGTTTGCTCCGTTCCGTGTTCACCGTGCCCTTTTGGAAATGAGAATGAAAAGTGAAGGATAAAGTTACTACCGTGTGACACCGTGTTGATGCCTGCCTGCCCTGCCTGCCCTAGTTACAAAGGAAATTGAGAAATGGTACTCGAGTATAAAGTTATTTGTGATGATGAAAGTGGGGATTAAAGAGTGGTAATGTGTTTAATGTTGTGATGGAAAAGAGGAAGCGAAGGGATATTGTGCTTCGCTTTACTTCATTCATACATCCCCGCTCGGCCTGTACTTTCTTTCTTTCTTGCTTTCTTTCCGGGTTTGCGGTAACCGTTATGTATGTATGTATGTATGTATGTATGTATGTATGGATTGAGTTGAACGAATTCACATAAACATCAACTTTGTCTTCCTCCTCCCCATGTCCGCCGGACTCCTGCTCGCCCCCAGGTTCCCGTTCCCATTCTGCGTCCCCCGTACCATCCGGAAGGCATGTCGTTCGCAGTAGGGTCGTCCATTGAAGTCGAAGTAATCGCCGCTGAGTTCGCATCGGCAATCCTATACAAGATTAGTCCACATTTTCCCACCCACAAATATTCATGCATCACACTCGAAATGGGGAAAACTTACATAACATCTGAAACAATTCGGGTGAAATCTCTCGTTCATCTCCGTCTCCAAACACGGCCCCTCGATCCCTCTATCGCAGGACGGGCACAGTGAATGGTTCAGCTTGTGGTAGTGTCGATGGCAATATGGTGAGTTATTCAACACGTAGAATTCGGCGGACTGGAACGGTTCGTGGCAGTCCCGGCAGACGAAGCAAGCTTTGTGGTACCGACCGGTTAGTCGCCCATCGGCGGAGGAGATGGATTTTCCGACTATAGCTTCGCCACAGCCTCTGCAGTTGCCTTTCGATGCGGTTGTTCGCCGCCTTCTGGGCACCGGTAGGGGCTCGTTTACGGGTGGTTGGGTCCTCGGCGGTGGTTGGGGTGGTGCGGACGGAGGAGCCCGTGGGCTTTTATCTTTTGGGGGCGGCGGCGGCAAGGCTTGCGGTAGGTCGGGGGCGAGGAAGGGTTCTGTTAAGTTTGGGAGGGGTTTTTCGTAGTCGATTGGGGATTTTGATGACGAAGGTTGGTGTTGGTGGGACTTCAATGGTGGGGGCGCTGCTCGCTCGTGGGCCGAGACTCGAGGTTTATCTCGAGGTCGGCCTTCAACTGGGTGCTTTGGCGGCACGGCGCTAGGTTGGAGTTCTTGCATTGAACTTTGGAGTTCTTTCATTAAGCCATCGATGTCGCTCAGCCCATTGCTGTCCTTTGACCGGCAACGGCTCCCTCGAGAAGGTTTGGGGGGGAGTTTAGGGACTTGGGAGGTCTCAGGGATTGGGGGACTGGACATAGAACTGCGGGAGCTCTTGGAATTGTGGGAGAAGACGGAAGAGGTATTGCTTGACATGGAGGGGCTTGGGATGTGGGATGTGGATTGCTCTACCGGGGCTTCCAGGTCATAGGGATTTCCTAACGAGTAGTGGGTGTATTCGTCTGCTCTTGGTGGAGATAGTCGGTTTAGTGTCGGGGGTTTAGAGCCAGATCGTCTATCCAATCTACCAGATGACATTGTGTTGGCTCCAACAGAGGGTCGCCGTCGGACTGCTTGATCTTTTGTTGGTAATGCAGGTGGTAAGTTGTCTTCTGGCGGAGGCGGGAGTCCTTTAGCCAGATTTGCCGAAGACTTGTTCCGTCTATGGATATGGTTCTTCACCGTTACAGACGGAGACCTGGGCAATCCCAATCCAGGATGCGGGGGCTGTCTGCCACCGGGTGACTTAGAATCGCTCTTGGTGGCAAACGTGTGCGATCGTGTGTCTAGTCTCAAAGCATCCATTTTTGGAATTGAGGGTGCAACTTCTGACTTCATAGCACGATGGGTGTACGGAGATACTGGGTCCAGTGGCGATTCCTCTCCATTTCTCCTTGTCGTGCCGCGGGAGAGTGAAGGAACTGGGGGAAGACTCCGCTCCTTTCTACGCATCCTCGCCTCCGCCCCTCCCGGCGACTGTGATCTTCTGTGTGGTGATGGAAGCCTAGCTAGTTGTTCAGCACTAGAAGTTGACCTTTGTTCCCTCTCCCTCCCATTCTCCCGTGATTCCCTTCCAGCCTCTCGACTCCTTCCCATTGTCCGCGAGTCCGCGGAGTGTCCGCTGGTAGAAGACCTGACCCTCCCTTCCCCCTTATTTGGAAACGAAGCCGCAACAGGCAGCGTTTCTGAGTCCCCACCCTTCGGCGCCTTAGCCGGCCCTTGCTCTAGAGGATTCCTAGCAGATGGTACCACCATCTCAGATGTCCGCTCCCTGCTAGAGTTACTAGAACTTACCCCGAACGGGCCAGGTGCGATGTTGTTCATCCGCGCCGCCACGGTCCTGCTACCATCCGACAGTGGGGAAACCGGGGCATACAAGTCACTGTTAAGGTAAAAACTACCAGTACGAGTAGTTGCTGCGGCACCCGTCGGTGTACGCGGGCTCACCGGGGAAACGTTTGCCGGGTTAAAAAGAGTAAAAGGTGATTCTATATTATAGCTTGATGACGAAGAATCCTTCCTGGGCTGATGGTGATCCCGGAATTGTGGATTCGGTGAGAGTGAGCCATTGTTAAGCGGTGTTCGGAGTGGCTGGCCGTCTTGCGGTGTGGCCGGTGAGTGTTCTCGGGACCCGGGGGAGCTACTTGTTGGAGTGAGTTGGCCGCGGTAAGGTCTGTCTGTGTTATTCATGTATCTGTTAGAACATACAGATGTTCCGTTGGGGATGGTGGCTTGGTGTAGTGGTTGGATACATACTTGCTGCAAAAGGATCGATTTTTATGTGGCCCATTGGCTTCTGCGTCTGTGAACCTTTCGCTGGCTTTGGCTTGAGTAAAGGGAAATCGTGAAAATTCGATTCTGCAAAGCATTAACCATTAGCACACCCAGAGACTTCATGAAAATCAGATAAAAAATATGAGTATAAACCCTCTTCACACTTTTGTTGGCTCAGTTTCCTTACCTTCTGCTGGGGACGTACACACATGATCCCCCATTGAGGAAATCTCGACATCCGAATTGCATAACGAACACTTTATGGTAGAGAAAAGGCTCTCTCTAGTTCCGGCCATTGTTATTTTTCTCTTGCGACCTGTTAAACTCAAAATAGCTGATATGTTGCGTTGTGACGATTGTAGTGATCAGAGTGGTGGTAAGAATGGTAGTAATAGTAGATTCTTTCCTCAAAGAGGATATTAGAAATTCGTAAAGTGATAAATAGATTGGAGAGACTTTGTGCTCGAAAGAGACATCCAGCGTCTTGTAGTACGGGCTTGCTTGTCGGCGTACTGCGGTATTGTTGTAGTAAAAAAATGTAACGAGCGTGTGACAGCCTTTCAAGACTGTATGGTTGAGAAGATGCGCCTAGGACGTGCGCCGTATCTATCTGGGTTCAAGAATATTCCAGTATTCGAAGGCCTATCATCCAGGAATGTTCTCTCTTCGAGTGGGAAGTATACTCAAGTAGTAGATCAAGGTTGAGGGGAAGTTGAGAATGGAGCAAGGTCAGTTACTTGTTTCAGCGCTAGACCCAGCTTTGATCTAATGTTCTCGTGTTTGCTGGAGGTGCGTCGGAGAAGGTTCTAAAGATCGAAATAAGGAACAGTGATGGATGACAGGCTCTCCAAAGACGAGCGCCAAAAAGCATAAAATAACGATTACACAACTGAGGCAAGGTGGTGGTGGGGGGGGGGGGGGGGTTTGTATGCACGGGACCTATCTGGCTGCATACAATGGGGAAAGGGCAAAAATTTGGTTTCTTCTGGCAGCTCACCTCACCCTGACCCAGCTCGTCGTTCCCAAACGGGGGTATCGGACTGAGAAATGGCTCCTTGCCTATTTTTTGCGCAACCCAAGAGCTTTAGCGACAGAGATGATATAAATTTGGGTTGCTCTCCGACCAATGTGAAACCCAAAGGGGAGGACGGTGGAGGCGGCCGGGGTGAGAGAAACAAGTGAAAAGAGCAACAAACCCTTTTCCCGCCTCCCCATCAAGTTTAGGATTATCTTGCAGTGATACAAGTGCGGTACTCATACAGTACCGGTACCGCACTCTCTTCTTCTCTTTACTACCATTCTTATTAGTTATGCTTAACTCTCACGTGAGGAAAAATCAAATAAAAAGTTAAATTTCTTATTTCTTTCTCCATAATTACCAAGGGGGCTGTCGGAGAGGAAGGGAGAAAAAACAAAAACTCTACGGTACGAGTAGTCTGTTCAACTTTTCTGTTCCTTTCCTCCCCCGCTACGGTACCGGTAGCCCATCCCCAATCCAATACCGTACCGGTACTTTGTATCCATCCCTTCACTTCCATCCTTTGGCATGAGAGAGCGAAGCAATCAGGGCGACGCCAATAGCAACGGCCGCCGGCCTTTTAGGGGGCTTGTCCCATGCGTCCGGCGACCAAGATATGCGAAAAGCAAGTACCGGTACCGCCCCCCTCTCGGTTGGGTGGACTTCTCACACCCCAAAGGGGGCAAGTATAAGAAGCGCTCGAGTAGTGGTGGGTTTGTTTTCTAGTCGATCGATAGGGCAGTCACCGGTGGACTAGTTTGCGAGGTGCGAAATCACGGTGAAGGTTCAATTGATGATCTGTTGCGTTTGATTCGTGGATTGCAACGTCGAAATTTACAGCATTGGCATGGTGGTTGGAAGAGTTGAGTGATATCACCCTTTGCAATTTCTAGTACAAGGTCTCTCAGCAAATACTACTTCACCGCTGTGCCTATAGCGCTATTCATACTTGTGGTCGCTCGTTCCTTTCATATTAGAGTGGGTTCATGTATTTGGGTAATCGGTATAATTGGATATTGTAGCGCTTTAAGCGAAAATGAAGTGTGCATGAATAGGGTATCCGCGGAAGGGCTGTACTAGTACAATGGGAGTGGACACTTTGCTGAATGGCCGATATGCTGTATACCAGTATGTATGCATAATTAGTGGGCACCGCATCTGGCCCGGTGAGGGAGGTCTTCATCTTCATATGATACACAATGGCTGCTGTGAGCGATCGGGGAACAGGCAGGACAGCTATCGTATGATACTTACCAATAGATTCTTAGTGCAGTTTATGATGTTGGTACAGTGCCGATACCAGTATTGCGTTTCACCTCGAACGATAACCTATCGTAAAAAATGATATGGTGTCAGAAGCCGTGGGGAGGAAGTGTGCAGACTAACCCCCTACTTCGATTGGGAAGACAGTCAACTACCAGTAAATTATCAGAGACTAACTTGAAGTTTGCAACCTAGACGGATTCTGTATTTGTATGCAAGCCACTCTGTGGTCAGGGGCTTACACACTTCCCCCGTATCGCTTCTGGCATTATTCTTTCAGAGCTTGGCGAAAAGACTCTGTATGTGGTGCGGTTCTAGACCAGCGTTGTACTGTACGCTCACAGATGGGCGAAGAGTTGGCACCTGTTTGCCTTTCTATGGGCCTCTACAGTGGCTATGACAGCAAGAGAGCCGATTAGATACACTTTAACAGAAGCAGAAAGGGGGGGAATGCTATTACGGTACCGGTACTCTAGAATTCCTGAGTGTCGTACTGAAATTGTGTAAGAAATTCTAAAGAGTGAAATGGAGAAGCGCCCCATCTGTCGGGCAGGGTCTGTGGGAGACCCTGGGGTCATGTCTGTGTCGTATGCAAGTCACTCAGTAACAACGCCTTACAGATATTGGGTGAGGATAAAAATTTCGGGAGCTCGATGAGCTTCCGATATATTGCGCGATGCGATGAACCACCCGTGATTGGAGAAACCCCGTGGGAACCCCTGCCAATACTCCTGTACTTGTACTCGTACGGCATTTTGTCTTTCCGTGTTTACTGTGAACCGGAGGGAATTGAAACAGAAATGGGGGGAAAAAAAAATACTGTAGTGGGTTCCGCCCTATCATACCGCCATTGGGCTCAGCTAAGTTGGACCCTGATACTCGAGTCAAAGTCTTCCCGGCACGAGTATTTCCACAAATCTCTGAGCTCCTATCATATTATCGTACCAGGCTTTGAGAATCGCACGAATGGAGTGATTGCAAATTTGGGTAACCATTCCGGTATTTCAACCCAAAGTGTATTCGAAAAATCACCATTTTTCTATGGAGCGACATCAAATGCAGCCATCTACTCGCATTACGGGCATTATTCATAATTCTAATATTTACAGGGGAATCCTCTGTAGCACAGATGAATCCGGATTACCAATTTATTGTGTGGTTCGTTGGCAAAAATCAGCCAAGCGGCTTGAAATGCATGTCCACCTTCTGTCGGGGTCCCTACCGGCATGCCGAGGCTGCACCCTGAAGCCATCCTAGTGTTCTGTCCATCGCGACATCGAAGGATATTCACGCAATCCCATTGGTTTGATTGACCCCGGCTTATATTTCTTCGAGCCTAGCGCCGTTCGAAAAGCTCGTAGTGAAATGTGTCCATTTGTGCTCTACTTGTACTACTGCCTGACTATGGAAGTAAATCTTCTTGCAGTAGACTAGCGCAAGCAACTGCTGAATTGGATGTCTATCCGAATGACAGCTCAGACTCGCTGTCGGATGGAAGGTTCTCCAAATCTCTCGTGTGCTGGGTTAGGGATTGTATTGGGGCACGGTGCCCTTTATCCCTTGGAAGGAAGTACGAAGTAGAGTAGGCCGCAAACGATAGCTCACGGACGGCGGTGGTATTCTCAGCGGTGCAGCGCAGAAATTGCTGCAGTTAGTTAGGTTGTGGATTAGTTGTTTTGGTGGGGGGATTGCCCCCCCACCTCTGTAGGTCTACTTAAGAAGCGTACCCCGCCATCGATTACAACCCTCGTTAACCTGAACCTATCCCTCACACACTCGCACTCGCACTCGCACTCGCACTCACAACCTCAGACATTTTCTCGCACACAGCCTTATCCAAACCTAATAACTCCACGAGACCATCACTCAACGAGTGTGGTCTACGAAAGTCGTCAAGACGTTCGCTACACTTCTTAACTCGTAAGTTGTTTCTATGTTCGCGTCTCTGTTTGCTGCCACGGTCTGGCACGCATGCTTCCTCCAGCCCATGTGGCAATTGCTGCTTCCTCAACTTCGACTGCTCCAATTGCGCTCTATCTTAGCTGCCATCGCAGATGTTGCGTGGACGCTACAAATGCCTGCCCGAGCTTCCTCTGTAAATTCGTCTGTAACTGCAAACATGCACATATCATACGTATCATACCCACCTACGCAGCAGGTCTATGACCGCATACAAACATACGTACCTACGCACATACTATTTGGAGTTGTTTCCCTTCCTCTCCCCCTTCCTCTCCCCTCCCCTCCCCTCCTCTTTGCTCCTCTTCCTTCCTCCTCCTCTTCCCTTCCTCTCCCTTCCTCCACCTCTCTATTTCCCTTCCTCCCACTCATCTTTCTTTCACCTCCTATTGCTTCCCTACTCCCGTTTGCAGCTTTCTCTTTCATCACAACTTTCTTGCGATTTCTCAATTGCCCGATCTCTTATTCTCTTTCTTTTGTTTTTTCCTCCTGCTTATCACTCTTTTCCCAATGTCAGAGTTCACCACCCCCACCAAGGAGGCAAACGTTCTTCCCCTGCAGGAGGCGCCTCTGATTTGCCCTACATCTCATAATCCCACTATTTCCGAAGTCACTACCACACTTGCAAATATTATGGCTCCTCACGCGAACGAATTTCCCAATGACCGTAGTGCAAATTCTGCTGCCCCCAATGAATTGTTCACCGTCCGCTCCCCGAATGTCATCTATACCGAAGATGCCATCATGTCCACTTACACTTATCGTACTACTAAAGTCACGAGGGCTGGCAACAAGTATGTCGCAGAGCCTCTGGAGACTGTATACGATTTCAACGTCCAGCGTAAAATTGGCAAAGTGGGACTCATGCTCGTGGGATGGGGTGGTAACAATGGAACTACTGTCACCGCCGGTATTATCGCTAACCGTGATGGTTTGACCTGGGAAACCCGTGAGGGTACTAGGGGCGCAAATTATTACGGCTCTGTTATCATGGGATCTACCATCAAATTGGGCAACGAGGCTGAAACTGGGAAGGAGATTCATATCCCTTTCCGTGATATTCTCCCGATGGTTAATCCCAATGACCTTGTCCTTGGCGGGTGGGATATTAGTGGCATGAATCTTGCCGATGCTATGGATCGTGCGGCCGTTCTCGAACCCGATCTTAAGCGTCAGGTAGCGAAGGAAATGCGCAACATGGTTCCATTGCCAAGTGTTTACTATCCTGACTTCATTGCGGCCAACCAGGAGGATCGCGCCGATAACGTTTTGAAGGGTACCAAGGAGGAACATGTCGAGAAGATTCGTAGTGATATCCGGTAGGAATAATATAATATCCTTTGGAAAATTATGTTGGCAAATGCTAAATCTTTTTTCCTACTAGTAACTTCAAGGCAGAGAACAACCTCGACAAGGTTATCGTTCTTTGGACCGCCAACACCGAACGTTACGCAGAGATCATTCCCGGTGTCAACGACACCGCTCAGAATCTTCTTGCCGCTGTCAAGGCTGGCTACGATGAGGTTGCTCCATCTACTATCTTTGCTATTGCTTGTATCCAGGAAGGTGTCCCTTTCATCAACGGTTCCCCCCAAAACACATTTGTCCCGGGCGCCATTGAGCTTGCCGAGCAACACAAGTCTTTTATCGGTGGTGACGATTTTAAGTCCGGTCAAACTAAAATGAAGTCTGCACTGGTTGATTTCCTTGTCAATGCCGGTATCAAACTTACCTCGATCGCCTCTTACAACCATCTAGGAAACAACGGTATGTTTATTTTTTACCCTTTCTTTTGAAAATTACTAATTTGTGAAAGATGGGAGGAATTTGAGCGAGCACAAGACATTCCGAAGCAAGGAGATTAGTAAGAGCAATGTTGTCGATGACATGGTGGAGGCCAACTCCGTCTTGTACAAGAAGGGAGAGCACCCTGATCATACTGTAGTCATCAAGTACATGCCTGCCGTTGGAGATTCCAAGCGCGCATTGGATGAGTACTACGGTGAGATTTTCTTGGGCGGCCACCAAACCATCTCGTAAGTTGGGCCCGTAAATCTCCCCATAATTGCCGGACCTGCAAACTTACAGTGGTTCGTAGCATGTCCAATGTTTGCGAGGATTCCCTGTTGGCGAGCCCGCTCATTATCGATCTCGCGCTTGTCGCAGAGCTCATGACCCGTATCACCTGGAAGTCTCACGCCTCTAATGGTGTTGGGACCAAGGATTACAAGGGTTTCCATAGTGTCCTCAGTATCTTGAGCTACATGCTGAAGGTGATTTATTCCGGATCGCGCTTCTATTGAGCTCACAGCTGACCATTTTCTTTAGGCACCCTGTACTCCGCCTGGAACTCCCGTTATCAATTCTCTCGCCAAACAACGTGCGGCTATGTCCAACATCTTCCGCGCCTGTGTTGGGTTGGACCCTGAGTCCGACATGACCTTGGAGCACAAGCTTTTCGCTTAGGTCTTCAGGAATCCCGTTCTGAGCGGGAGATATTCTTCAGTTCTGTGTGGCGTGGCTTGGAGGCGATGAATGGTGCTGTTTGAGTTGGCCTCCTTTTCTATTGCTTTCATGCACAATTCTGTTTTCTGTTTTCTGTAACTTGAGCCGTAGGGCCTAGTGATTTGTTTGCAATAAAACCCGTTCACACGAATCTGTAGCTCTCGTAGCTCAAGTTGAGTGAGATTCGTAATTCGTGCAGATCCTTAGCCAGGGACGTGCAAACCAAGAATATCATAGTTCTTTCCCAGACAAGCTCTGCCCCTTGCACGGATACCACTATGGAAATTTATGTACTGGTAGACTTCATTCACCAAATGGAATGGCCTGGATACGGTAAATTAGCCACGGGAGCCTGAATACAGGGATTAAAAGAGCTGTGCGACAAACTATCTGTACAGATCCGAGCGCTCATACCGGTACTAAATTCAGACTCAAACTTTGGTGTAACTTGTATCATAGTATCATACTTTTCACTGGATAGTTGTATCGTAGTGTCATACCGGTACTTCACACTGGGTAGTTGTATAGTAGTTTCATGCCCGTAGTACAATATTGTCAGCAGCCAAGCCGATTTGTCAAGCAGACAAACATTGGAACTTCCAAATTAGGTTCACTGCCGTGGGAACGGCGCCCTACTTACTGTACTCGAGTAGGTTTGGGAAGAGGGAAGGAGTAGTTTGCCTGCATGCTCGCGGTAAGCTGCGTATAGTACATGATAAGTACATGATAATATGATATACCTGCCCCCCTTTCCGTCGGGGTTCAAAGTTTGCCACAATGCAAGAAAGTGACAAACATCATGAATACTCACTCGAAAGTTTTCAACATTGTTTGTTGTTCCGAAGAGCCGTATGATAATAATATCATAATTATTCTCACTTCATACAAAGGGATGAAAACACAAGCTTGTATAGATAGGAAAGAGAGATGAAAGGAAATAACCATCCTGTCAACCGCTTTCACCACAATAAAGAAACAAAGACTTCCCCCCATTATCACATGAGAGATTTTGGAAGCATGTTTAACAACACTGTTCTATCTAATAGCCGGTCAGTCGCTCACCGGTATCATGGGTAGGGAAATTTGTCGTTTTTCTTCTTCTCTTCCTTCCTTTCCTGTTGGGTGCCCGCCCCCCCGTAAGCGTTTCTCCCGGCGCGTTGTCTGGGTCGGAAGGAATGGGTGGGTAATTCCTGGTTAGATGGAGTAAGTAGGTATATGAAGGCGCCGGTGGCTATTTATTCTAAATTGTGGGGCGGAGTAGTAGGCGGGGTTAGCTGCATGATACGTATGATATTATTCCCTATTTACCGTGTCATATCCCAACTACTAGTATGGTAATTACATTTTCCATTGGAGAGCTTCCTTCCACATCAAGACTCTTCCACGGTCTAGACCGACCCAGCCGTAGTTCTGGGTGGTCAATATTGCTGCGCGGGCTCTTTTTTTTCTCTCTTCCTTTTCCGGTCCGCTCGTCACCACCACCGCCTTGAGATATCCCGTTATTCTACAGCATCTCACGCAGCAAGTGATAATTACCGAGTTCCCTTTTGGGTTTTGGCAAATACCGCCCTTGCAGGGACTCTACCGGTAGGTGGTTGGCCAACTGTATTTTCATCCCGGGGTCCCGGGTTGGGGGTTTTTTTTTTATCCCCCCCCCCCCCCCCCCCCCTTCCCACGGTAAACGTATCATAAGACACCCAGGGAAGAGAGAGAGAGGGGGGGAAGTTTGCTTCCAACCCCGAGACTTGCGTGGAGAGCTCACTCGTAGTAATGATTGGTGAAGAAGAAGAATGGTAAAAAAGAAAGAAAAAGGGATTCCCGTAACGTGTTTTTTTTTTTTTTTTTTTTTTTTTTTCAGGTCCTCTCTGCTTGATAACTGATGTTTCCATCGTAGGTTTGGGCCGTAATATTGGTGGAGTAATTGGCAATTTATTGGAGGTGGGGGGTATGTTATTCTCCGTTGTACTTGTACTGTAGTCCACTGTAATTGTATGTTATTATTAGATTTTGATTACGCTCGCGTGACAACCTTGCGCTGGCGATACCGGTTACCGGTAGGGCTGTGAGTTATATATCATACCGGGGAAACCTACGGGTACATACTGACCGGCAGCCGTCAGGCACATTTTCAGCAGGGTACCGGTTAGAGCACTATAAAAAAAAGTCAACTCGTACGATAGGACCACGAGTTGGGGTTTTTATTTTATTCTATTTTTCTTTCAAAAGAGACGGACGCTAGCATCTGGCATCTTAAGACACACACACACTTCCCCGGAACTTATCAACAGTTCGGGGCCATGGGGAAGGGGGGACGGCACTAACTGCACAGTACTGTACCCAGTTTTTTGATGACATCTGAATCGTTGGTTGTGCATCCTATCCGGACCCGCTGTGAGCTCCCTGTCTGTCTGTCTGTCTGTCCTGAAAACTGGGAAATATTTAGTGAACAAAATTGCCATTAAATTTTTATATGAAGCTTCCCATATATTATGGTAAAAATAATAATTCCGGGCACACCAACTAAATTTCCAAGGTCCCCTCTTAGCAGGAAGATTTCCCGGGTTCCATCAATGGTGTTTGTACAATATAACAGCAAAATATTGACTTTCCGATATTATACTTGGATGGATGTAAATTGTGGTTTTTTTTGGTGGGCTGGCTAAGCGTGAGCCCGAATTTATTCATGTTTGTTTGTTCTATCGGTGGGTGGTTTTATTGTGGTGCGACCAGCGCATCGCAGTAATAATGGGCAAACCAAGAACTATATTCATAGAAACGACTCCAAGGTCAGAACCTTTTTCTTATTTATTTATTTATTTATTTTCGGGGGAGATGATGGGTCAAAGGTTTTTACCATATTTCTGTAAATGGTTACTGTACTCGGGTATTTGCTAATGGTATTATGTTAACCCCTTCCGCGCGGGTTTTTTACTCGTAGATAGGCTTTCATTTCATGCCAATAATATGCCCTACTATGACATCTCCTCCCCCCCCCCCCCCCACCCACACATAGGGAAAAAATAATAATAATTTCAAACAAAAATGTTCCCCTATAGTCCTTCTCTACTTACTACGGTAATTGTATTGTGTATCTCTCAAGCGGTACCTTCTACAAGTAACGGTAAAAAAAACAAAAAACAAAAAAAAAAACACAATTCTCGAGTGTTGTTACCCTCCTATTCTCTCTATCATGAGATATACGATCGAAATAATCCGGGTGGTTGAAAGAACGGCGCCCCACCCCCCCCTTTTGTTTTTGCTCGAGGTATGGTAAGTCTTGGATGAGGCGTTCGGTTTATATGTAGGTGAGCTGTGGGTGGAAATTACCATGAGCCAAGAAGTACTCGTACAGTAATCCAAAGGTGACCGCCCCCCCTTTCAAAGAGCGAGAGGGCGGGCAGGCTACCCGCTATAGACTGTCCATACTGTGCATGCATCAAGGGCTTCGACTCCAGAGTTCGATTGAGAAATGAGCCTGGAAAGGTATCGTTGGACTAGACGAAAATTTGTGTGAGAATAACGCCGTTGGCCGGTTGGGCTAAATTCCCGTCTGTGTTGGAATCGAATGTATCCGTCTGTCTCTCCTCAAGCTGGAATCGTTTGATGGACTTTCTTTTGCCAGCGTGAGCGGGACTTACCTCCTCGCAAGGACGAGTTGAAGTTGGAAATTTTTTTTTTTTTTTTTTTTGCAGGGGTGGGGGGGTGCTATGATATATCGTACTGTACAGTACGTACTTTACCCGTCCAACTTCAACTCGGCCGCGCAAGTACTAAAACCGATTTTTTTTTTTTGGATCGCCGGGCGCCGACCGATGGCCCATGTCGTTTGTTGTCTGGTGGAAGGAAGGAAAGCCGACTCGTTCTGACCCGATTATGTACTTGTACAAATCTCACACATGGCCGGTCTGAAGCTCCCCCCTCTTGCCCGCCGCTTTGAATAACTTGGATTTGGAGCAATGAGGGGCTGGAGGTAAAAACCCCAGAGTTCATCGAGGAAATTTCCATCATTGCTGGAATTTGCAGAGTCCGTCTGGGGGTGTTCGGCATGGCAATAGCACACTGTTTGCGAAAAGGAAATAATAACAACTAAGGGTGTTTTCAGCTCAAAGAGGGGGAAGTGGAGAAATAGGGGAATTGTGCGGAGACACAGAGATAGATCATGGCGATCTATAGAAGGATCAGGTTTTATCTATTCACTTATGCACCCCTCTTTACGGTTAGTTTAGTCGATGAAGTGCGAGAGAGTTCACCATCCCTTCCCTACCTCCATCTCCCTTAATGCGCAGCTTCCGGGCAAATCCTCCCACCAACCTCCCACCTCAGCCCACGCATAAGAGTAGGGACGGGTTATTTGCTTGTGTGATATATAGATATTTGCCTAACATCACACCTCCCCGAAAGCTTCAGGAGGACGTAACCAGATCTAGGATATGGTATCAATCTTGGGGAAATGGCAACTATCTTATCGTCAACCCTACATTGCATGGCGCGAGTCATTGGGCGTGTTATTATTCGTCACTATGCCTTGAGTTGTGATCGAGTCTGTTTGGTATTTGTAGTATTTCATAATGGGATTGAACCTAACCGGGTTTTTAGGGACCAATTAATTTGAAACCGGCGATTCGTATGTAAGAATTTCGAGTCAGAGAAAGGTCGATTCAGATTGAGCAAACGGAATATCATGAAAATTTTCTTCTTCTCTCGCTTGGTGATCATAGCCGAGTGACTGGTGATGATGTCCGCACTAGGATGAGGAAGCTTCAACGGGCATGTTTCGTCGACAATAATACCTGTAATAACGATTACTATAATAATATTTATAATTAAATCCCAATAAACAATAAGAACCTCCATATCAGGGTCTTAACCATCCCTCACCCCAAACAGCACCTCTACAGTTATTGAAAAAAACAAAAACATAATCATTCCATTGCCTCGGCAATGAAAGTGTTTATTATTAACGATTAGAAGAGAGCAAACACGACCGCGCTTACTCACCGATCAACTCCCTAATCCGAGTACCGGTGGTGACCCAGTTCTCAATATCGATTACTGGGGGCTATATATCTTCTTCTAGAATTCTTCTTCGGCACCCCTTCCTCCGGGATGTGATCAAGTACCGGTATCTACAAAGAGACGCCCCCCTCCCCAATGACGCTATCCTCGAGTATCCTTACTATACGCTTACACTCAGCACTAAATCAAGGTCGTATCAGAGCCAAGCGCAGCCGGGTCATCCATAGCGCAAGGCAAGGTGTGACCTCCCCGAATCGCCATACATTGGGCAAATACAGTATAGCGAAAGGCAATTGGGCAAACACTCCTTAGGGCGAGTCCGACTCTTTCCTCGCAAAGAGATACGCACCCTTGGGTGCGCAGTATGGTAGAGAAGGCAGGTGGAAGCTGCCTATGATATGTAATTCTGATTGCCTTCTCGGCCCTCCTCCTCATCAACCTTCTGGAACCCATCTAAAAAAATAATAATAAAAAGACTTACGCCAGCAATTTGTGGCCGAAGCCGAAATGAGAAGAGCAAGTTCCCCCCCACCCCTGTACCAGTCTTTGAGAATATTCCAAGAAACAATGTTAGCTGATCTCCCCTCGTACCCGTATTCCAGATATGGTAATCGAAACATGTCTTATAGCAGAGTGCAATTTCCTTCGTTACCGATTTCGAACGAACGAGCTTTTCGGGAGGATTACCCCAATCACCGGGAAGGCAGGGGCGGCGGTGCAGAGCCAAGGCAGTGGGGCGGATGGGATATTGGGTTGCGCGACTCAGATATTTGCCTAATATCATAATATTATCATATCGTACCAGCCGAAAGCTTCAGCACAAGTATGGGGAGCTAGTATGATAGGGGGGCGCTTGATATCGATCAATCATTGAGAAAGGGCACTTACCACTCTTATCGCTAGTCCTCGGTGGCCCGAGTCATTGCGGTTGTTTATGTGTTACATTGATATACGTAGAGTTGTGCCCGTTTGAGTACCGTACAGCCCACACAAACGATCGGACCTGTATCGTAAGCTGTATATTCAAGAACTTCTCACCCCCCCCCCCCCTAAAGGATCTGCTTACGGCTGTTGTGAAATATATCTGATCACCTAAAAAGATAAAAAAATTGTAAACACTGTATGGTGTATTACGGTCAAAACGTAACACCCAACCCTTTGAGAAATTAGGGCTATGCCACGAAATTCATGATTTCTCATTATCCTGTATTCAATTCTCAGTTATGTATCTTTTTTAATTTTATATTAATCAAGAGCAGAACCATATCGTAAAGCTCCCAAGTAATTAGAATGGCCTAGCTTAATTAAAACCATGTAGTAATTCTAGAATTAAAGGAAATTTGTGCACTGTGAACGTAGGTTCTATTGTGAATCACCGGCGCCTAGTTGTCGAATGTGATTACATTATCACGGTACCTCAAGAGCGATAAACTTATTTCTGGAATTTAGCTGTTATTTATTTTGTCAGCGGGATGGAACTTCATAGGCTCACATGTCGGTGGATCCAGAGTAGCCCAAAGAGGATCTGGTATTGGGAAGAAGGGATGAGAGAAGCGGAGATGACGAGGGGAGGAGATCAGAAGAGAGGAGATAGAATAGAAGTGATGGGAAGCAAAGAGATGGAAGGAGAAGGAGCGTGGTTGATGTGGCCTAGAGAAGTCATGGTGAGATGAGGAGGAGATGAAACACGGAAGTCTCTCTTATTCATGTATATAAGGGTGACAGTCCACCCACAAGTGAAAAAATGAGCAGCGAACAAGAAAAGAAAAATCACGATACTATCCGAAGACATTTGTGTTTCCAAGCGCGCCTAAAGTCCTTGAACGGTTGGGTGTTGCAACGGTTCAGGTGGACGTTTGAATGCAATGCACCATAACTTATTTTAGCGCAACACTTTGATTGTCTGTGCTATTACCAACTATATATCTAAGTATGATAGCAAGCAATGGTCAAAAAAAATTGCGAAAAGAGCCACTGCATAGGTATCTCCACGCATCGTGCACAAATAAAAGAGAAGGAAATCAGGTAGAAGAAAAGCATGCCCTAAGTCTGGAAACCATCACCAATTCCCGGGCATTTGATAGGGCCATGCTACAGGTAGCGGAGACCCCAGCAGAAGAAGACACCGCCTAGGATTGCAAACATCCCGAAAACGGCCGACATCCCAACAGCATGCGCTATCACAGGAACTGCGAAACTGACCAAGAAAGTACCGATCCAACTAGCAGTCAAAGCAATCGACTGTGCTGCACCAACACCCCTTGGTTCTATCCTACGGGAGGCCACCATCCAAGGCAGAGGACCCAAGCCCATAGAAAAGGATGAGACGAAGAGTAGGGTTGCAACTGCAGAGAGGATAGCTAACCCGTATGAGATGCTTATTGAGAGAACAAGCGAGAAGAACGCCATCATAAATATGGACATTAGGAGCAAAAACCCGTGGCTCACTCTGTCGAACACGAAAGATGCCACCAAGGTGACCAACAAATTGACCCCCGAGATTGCTGCATTGAGGTATTTGGCAGAATTAGGGAGAAGATTATCTAGGATCGAAACGCCGTAGAAAACGACAGCATTGATGCCTAGATGTCCGTTAAATTTATACGATCAGCAAAAACTGCAAATCCGGTCCGCGCGATCAAGATATTAGGCATAAACTCACCGGTAAGTTGTTGCGCCAACATCACGCCAGCAACAATCATAAACCCGAAACGGTATTCACGTTTGGTCACAAATTCCAGCAGCCCGACCTCGTTGTTCTCTGGTTCGGGAGTGGGTCCGGCTTCGAGCATGAGAGGGTCACTTTCACCCATGGGCTCGGTGTTGTCTGTTCCCTCAGATGGTCCTTGCCGCCTGGCGTAAGTATCCTCTGAGGGTAAGGGAGCCCGTGGCCGGGGGAACAGATAGAAACTTACCAGCTGGTTGGCTTCGATAACCGGCAAGTTCTTCCTCGACGTCTGAAGTGCCTCGGATCCTGATAAGCTCTTTCCTAGCTTGTTCTATGTCTCCAGAGGCCACCAAGGACGACGGGGACTCGGGAAGAAACAGTAGCCCAACTGTTTGCACCAAGCCAATTATCCCTCCAATGAGGAGAATGAAGCGCCACTGTCCGTTTTTTTCTGTAGTGGGAGCAATTAGAATTGAAGGAAACCGAAATATCGAGAGTAGTAACTTACCCAAGAAAATTCCCAAAATCTGAGAGGACAAGATACCCAAGTTAATCGATATCTGTGTCAGGGCGCCACTGCAAAGGTTAGACCTAAACAGCTAGCGTTTGAAACCATACTCAATAACTTACAATGCTCCTTTGGAGTTGGGAGGTGCGAGCTCGTTGATATAAATCGGCACAATAACCGCAGCAGAACCCGCACCTATTCCACTTAGGAATCTACCAATGGTGAGAACGACGGCACCTCCTGCACTAGCCTTGAACAACCCCCCGACTCCGAATACCAAGGCAGTGCAGATTAGAACTCTTTTACGCCCGAAGGCGTTCATACCGGGGGTTGCGGTAACAGAACCAAAAAAACCTCCGACAGCAAGGACACTAGAGGCGAGACCTAGGTAAAGGTGTTATTATCAGCTCTTGAAAGAAAGCGGGAGCACAAAATCTCCGAAGCAAAAGGTCATCGGTTTGTCAGTTCTTCAACTTTCTCAATTTTTTTTCTCTTGACACCCCGATAGGGGTTCAGTTCAGGCTGGCTGTGTAACGGGGAGAGGTAAAACTCAAACTAGAAGAAGGAAAGTGGGCTGTGGGGAATTGCGTTCAAGGAAAGGAAAAAAGCCTTCCAGCACGGATGACCGTTTCGAAATGGATAATAGATGGGGCAGTTGTGACTTTGGTTTACTTGAAGGCCGACGGCAACCCTCCAAGTCCACAACCGCAATTGACCTGGAAGGAAACCAAAAGGGACGGTTGAAGATTGGCACGCAAAGTTCTAAGCGAGAGTCTAGTGATCGTACCGAATTGGGCAGCACTGAGGCCCAAGCTCTCCTGGATTGCTCTTTGGGGGGCATTCAATTCAGCCTAGAGTGAAAACAAAGTTAGACCAAACTCCACACACCAATTAGTTTAGAGCCAGTACCAAATTCCAGCCATAAAGAACCATCCCTGTAACAAGGACAGCGATGTAGACGAACAAGATGGCAGGCATGACTGTTCGTAAATGAATGAAGCGAAGCTGAAATCAGACTGAATGGGCGATCGGGTTAAACGAGGAAATTATCTAATGACCCAATGGAAGAGAAATTGGGTAAGTGAGGTGGCTATGAGGAGGTAAGGCGCTGAGGAAAAGAGTAGAGAGTGGTGATTTGGTGTGGAGAGAAGCAAGAAGGAGGAGGGTAGGGTGAAAGAAGGGGAAGAGAGGGGTGTGTTTGCTAAAGGCTCGTAGCCGCGCGTAGTGGGTTTGTCTCAATGTCTACCTGCTTCCAGGAGGTACGCACGCAGGTACCGTAACGGGCTCACAAGCCGGGGTGACCAGAGTTGTGAGAGCTACGATACGCATGGCAACCGCCTGATCACGTTGACCGGGTGTCATAATAATATTATTATAATAAAAGTATGAGCGATTCTGTGCAAGAATATCATACTGCACCGCAAGAAACACTGGAAATCCAATGTCGTTATCAGATTATCAGCGGAAATCAGCCTGTCAGCCCACGATAGGTTTAGTTTGACGGGTTAAGAGAATTGCGAAGAGATGAAACACCGTGCGGCGGGCTGATCTTGTACGAGTACCCATGTCAGGAAAAACTTTAATCCTTCCCAGCCTCTCGGGAGATCTGGTGCCTGAATCCGGAAATTGGAGGCGTGCGGGGATCGCGAGTTACTCGAGTACAAGCCCAAGATATCTTGCGGCATTGTATATAAAAGCAGTCAGTACAAGTGCCGCATAATTTGGCTGGTTTAACTATGATACCCGAGTAGAAATGGCGCTAGGGTCAAACAAGATGTGGAGCAATAGGCGAGCGATGAGTTATTTGCAAGAAAGTTATCCCCCTGGGTAGATTTTGAAGATAATTTGCCGCGAGGCCCTGTTTCTACCAAAGTCTTTACTGCTTTGAGGGTAGAAGTCTCTTGAAGAGGCTCACTCTCACTTGCCCCTTGAGCCACACTTTCCGTGACTCCTCTACTCGAGCGGTGCCATTTCCAATTTCTCTGGGTTTTGGCTTGGAGTGGTGTGTGGCCAGGCCCCCCCCCATAGCGACCCGGCCAATGGACTAACCCCAAAGCTTTATGATGGGGAATTTGAACTGGCTGCGTTATTATCCCCTCAAGACCGTACTCGAGTACCCTGCCGATAGACTATCATAGAGGGCGGTCCCGACCGTGGTTCCGCAAATATAAACAAAGGGATGTGGCTAGTGGGAACTTGTAAGTCCAACGATGAGCTCAGCACGAGTGGATGGATGTTCAGACATTCAATGTTGAGGAATTGGCTACAGGCTGAAGTCTCTCTCCATGGTGACCATCAGATTGTTCGCTTTGCTCCGCTTAGTAATATACATAGCAAGTAGTGCCTTGGCACAAATTTGTATGTGTGTTCACCTTATCCTAGATGCGTCTCCTACCGGTACAGTCCTCAACCAATACTCACTTTATCGAAGGAAACAGAGTTTATATAATTAAAGAGAAGTCGATTTTAAGTAGTCCCATCAAAAGTCCTCCGAAAACTTTGTCGCTGGAGCCTGTTTGTTGCCGGATTTGGTGGTGGGAGGCAGATACCCGTGCCTGGCCGATTTGCGTTCCCCGGTTTCCCAACGTCTTCTTGGAGGCTCTCCGCCGCACGACCGAGGCTGGTATCTGAGTCTAGCTCTCACTCTCTGATACGGTAGGACGCATCGCCACGATACCGCACGATACAAACGAAAAAAAAACTCTACTTACCTTAGACTGCCCGTACTCTATCTTTAGACCGTGAATTACAGACTCTCACACACAGCCGAAGAAAAGCATCACAGCTGACCACACGGGCAACATCGTTTTCAGGCTGATTTTCAGGAGGAAAAAGCCCAGAATCCAGGCTTGATTGGAAGGCCTGTTGTATCAGCGCATATCACAAAGAAAGGTGGGTTCTCCCTCCTCCCCCCACTCGAACCTCACGTTTCCACTTCGGCACGACGCGTCCAGTTCCGTCTAACAAAGACGCTAAGTCACGCCCTACGGTACAGCACACTACCGATTTGCCGCATGCAAAGAGCCGAAGACAGGGAAGTTGACGACAAGGACGATCGCGGCGGAGGAAGACCCGGTTTGCTTACCTCCACCTCGACCATCTTCAACACAATCACACCCACACAACATCCTCCCTCGAAACGGAAGCGAGAAGGCACTCATCACGAAGAAGGTGACGAGGGCGAGGACGAGCAAGAAGAGGATCAAGAGGAAAGGGGTTTGCACGAAGAGATAATGCCACCGTACAAAAGCAAGGTCAGAGTTCTCGAGGAGTATCATATCATTGGGTTTATATCTAGTGGTACTTATGGTAGAGTCTACAAAGCCAGAAGCAAATTGCCTGGGAATACTAAAGAATATGCCATCAAAAAGTCAGGGGCTGCCTTTCTCTATGTTTTCTAATTACAAATTGGCATTTGGTTAGGGGTGGCGTGGTATCTTCGCTGCAGACGATGGCTTACACTTCATGATACAGATTCAAACCGGACAAGGAAGGTGAAATCATTCAATACACTGGGATATCACAATCGGCATGCAGAGAAATGGCTGTAAGTACTTGCTTCTTCCTTGGCGAATCTTGTGAGCAATCCCTAATTCATGCAAACAGCTCTGTAGCGAGCTAAGCCACGAGAATGTAATTCATCTCCATGAAATCATCCTTGAAGACAAGTGCATATATATGGTGTTCGAGTATGCCGAGCATGATTTACTAGTACGACACAAGCCTCCCTCAGTCAGTATAACAGTGGATCGACCTAACCAGGCGTTAGCAAATCGTACACTATCATTCTCACCCAGAACGACGCCCGATACCCGAAGCAACCATTAAGTCTGTTCTCTGGCAACTGCTCAATGGCGTATCCTATCTACACCAGAATTGGGTTCTACACCGTGACCTCAAGCCTGCAAACATCATGGTCACAGCTGCTGGCGAAGTCAAGATTGGAGACTTGGGGTTGGCCAGGTTATTCTGGAAACCCCTTCAGAGCTTGTATGCGGGTGATAAGGTGGTGGTAACTATTTGGTACCGGGCGCCCGAGCTGCTTCTTGGAAGTAAACACTACACAGCAGCGATTGATCTCTGGGCTGTCGGGTGTATTTTCGCCGAGCTCCTGGCTTTGAGACCGATATTCAAAGGGGAAGAGGCTAAGATGGAAAAGAAGAGTACCGTGCCGTTCCAGCGGAACCAGATGCAAAAGATAATTGAAATTCTCGGGACCCCTAACAGTAAGTTTTCCTAGAAGTCTTCACACCCAAAATACCCCAAGTTATCACCATGAATATAGCGATGCAGTATCATACCTAGAAACCAGCTAACCCCCCACCAGAGGAACGATGGCCCGCTGTCGTCCAGCAGCCAGAATATAACCAACTTCAAGCTTTCAAGCAATACACGAACAACCTTGAAGCCTGGTATCACCAAATCGGGGCTACCAATGCCCTAGGGTTTCAACTTTTATCCGGTCTATTAAATTACGACCCCACGCAACGACTCACGGCACAAAGTGCTCTCGAGCACCCATATTTTAGTGAAGGAGCGAAGTTAACCTTGAAGTAAGATCCCAGACACCACTTTTAGGCATTCTGGACACATTTTGGCATTGTTAAACTAACGCTCACAATAGTGCATTTGAGGGCCAAAGTTTTGATTATCCTCACCGGAGAGTAAGTCAAGACGATAACGATATTTCCTTACCTGGAACCAAAAGGAGCGGGCTTCCCGACGATTCGTTGGGAGGCTCAAGGGCAAAGAGGTTAAAGGAAGGCTAGTTGTCAACCCAGAAAACCCAGATGCGTGCTCTTGGAATGTTGAATTGAAGGGTTTGTCCCGGCGTTTTTGTAGTTTAGCATTTGATGTAATTATATTCGTTTAAAATCATGTCGGGGATGCCGGGGTTGACCCTACCGCAACAGTTGAGTTGAAGCAACTCGACTGTGCCGTCACTGTACTCGAGCATGGATATATTATGGAACACGGAAGCATCCAATATCCTTCTCCGAGCATAGTACAGTAGAGTGGGGTAACATGGCTAACCGTACCGCTATCAGTACCAATGCGGTGTTTCAGTATGTACCATATGGCACTTGCGTAAAGCCGAAGCGGGGGAAGGGGGGAAGATGTGTGGGAAGGGCTTTCCCGTTACTGAGGTCTAAATATTTTGCGGGAGCCCGCACTAAATATCCGGCTTGCGGAGGTACTCTTGGGAAAGATGAGCATAGTGAGGCGAAGTGATACCGGTATGTATGATACGAGTGATATGGTGATCAGCCTGACACCGCGCTGCACACGAATATGCCCGGCAAACGACAACATATCCTGGCACTTGTAGAATGCGATACGTATGATATGTGCTCGCGCGGCCCGGTTGAAGTTGGGCAGCCAAGGCAGCGACCCCATACAAAGTGTCCGACTTCAGTTTGGCCACATGCGCTGCTCAGTCTACTCCAGTGCAGTACTGGTAGTCCAACGGCAGACAACCTCCCAAGCCACTCGGACACCCCCCCCACTTTGACAGATACTAGCAATCATTGGTGGGGGGGGCTTGTGCTGTGCTCGTATGGGGAAAGCTGCCACCTAATTTACTCGAGTAAGCAAAACCACTGGAAAGTCTCATGTTTGGGTGGCCCGGGAGTCTACTCGTAGGTTGTCTATCCGGGCAGTCTAGTGCAAAACAGTTTTTGATCGTGGACCCTGAATAACGTTGGTGAATCTGATAAGAGCGCCAAGACAACCACGTGAGAAAAGAATGACAGCCGAGTCAAATACCGGTTGCAAGGTCCGGCAAGAAGTTATGGAACGGTTATTCGAGGTTAACCAGCCGGATATACCCCTGCCTGTTGGGCGAAATGTTCCACGATTATGATACAAGTATGATGGATGCGGGACGAACATTCTGCCGTATGAGACGAAGATTTTCCGACGCCCCCGAGAGATTTGTCACCTCCCATAGCCCAGAGCCCGTTCGAGTACGGGTACGAGTAGGGTACTCGAGTAGGTAGCTGCCATGGTTCCGGTTCCCGACCTCCATCCGGCCATCTGCAGACCTCCTCACCCAACTACGACACCTCCCCCCCTACAAGCTCCCTTAAAAACCTCCTTCCATCTTCCTCCAGAAGCAAAGCTCAACGTCACTGATTGTTACCAACAACATCACTACACCTTTCGCAACAATAAACACACGAGATCTTCTAACTCTACATAACAAAGATCATGTCTTCCGCTACCACTTTCTATGATCTTGAGCCCCTTGACTCTAGAAATCAACCCTATACCTTCAACCAGTTGAAAGGGAAGGTGGTTCTCATTGTCAATGTTGCTAGCAAGTACGTTACCCCCCTAACCTACTCCCCTCAGTCTCCGATAAAATTCCCCTTGTCGCTGACGACGACCGCATAGGTGCGGATTCACTCCCGTAAGTTCATTGAACTAAGATTTTCCTATTTGTCAGATGGTCAAGTTTACTCATCGGATAATAGCAATACGAGGGCCTTGAGAAACTTTACGAGAAGTACAAAGACCAGGGGCTCGAAGTGCTTGGTTTCCCGTGTAACCAGTTCGGTGGCCAGGAGCCAGGGACAGACGAGGAGATCCAAGATGTAAGAGGTTCCCTAACACTTCCAGATTGAAAACGACGACTTACTTACCCGTTACAGTTCTGCATGTAGGTTTTTTGTTATATCCTCTTTGTCTTCACCTTAGCCTAGTGCTAACGGTGATTGAAGGGTCAATTACGGCGTTAAGTTCCCTGTTCTCGCCAAGATCGACGTCAACGGGGGTGATGCTTCTCCGGTCTACAAGTACTGCCCTCAACCTCCTTGATAGGGGCCTTTCATGAGCTAATGATATGGTATAGATGGCTCAAAGATGAGAAGGCGGGCCTTTTGGGAATAAAGCTCATGTAAGTCTCCCAGCCATATTGAGCTCTGCCTTCTAGGTTCATCAACTAATAACTCCGCATTTAGAAAATGGAACTATGGTAAGAAATTACTGACACTTTGTGCGAGTATCCGATAATGTCTAATGCTTGTGCAGAGAAATTCCTCGTTTCCAGGGAAGGAAAGGTGGTTGACCGCTATGCCTCCACTACGAAGCCCGACTCGTTGGCCTCTGCTATCGAGAAGGAGCTCAATAAGGGCACTCCCCCGAAAGCTGAATTGTAGCTACGCGCGGGGATGACTCGTGGTGGTTTTTCTCTGCATTCGCGTGTTTTGTAACAGTAGGCTCCGGTGGTAGGCTTAATAGCGATCGTGCAAAGAATTTGTGGTTCGGCGAAGGTTGTTATACCTCGCCTTGTTTTTCCTTCCGGATGCGCTGGAATCGTAGTTTGGGCATCGCTGTGGAGTAGGACAATCAGATATTATATCTCCCTGATTTACCTCTCATTCTCATTCACCCTTGGGCAACTAAGTGATATTACCACGATAGTTCCTTATGTTTTTCCCTCGCACAATGTTCTAGAACCACGAGGGCCTCATGTGAACCCAGCAAAATCCACAACTAGGTTAGCCCCCCTCCCCGTACTATAAATCCCGAAAAGAAAAAAGAAAGAAAAAGCTGTCGTAAACCTCCACCACACCCATCGGGAACCCACCCGGAAAAAAAGAAAGAAAAAACGTATCGTACCTGTACGAGCTTGGCAACAAAAGAAACGTGCCCCCCATTGCCGGGCCATCGCGAATATTTTCCTCCACAACCACAATGAATACTCCTCCATTGAATAAGATGCAAAGCACACATTATGATACTCCAATATGTTCTAGAGTTTATACTTTAAATGACTTGGGATTTTCAAAGCATGAAATTTCACAATGTACCGGTGTGCCCCAAATAACCATTAGCCAATGGGTCAATTGACCATCCAAACACCGCAACAAGATTTGGTCTGGTCGTCCACCACTCCTTACAACATATGATATCCATCTTCTGATTCGCATACTGTAGAGTGGATGGGAGGGCAGAGTGCTTTCATGGACAAAGCTGGCAAAAAAAGTGGAATTGTTAGTCTCAGGGATGACTATTAAGCATACCCTCAAACACAAGGGATATACACAGTGCAAAGCCTGCAAATGGCATTTTATATCAAAAGAATGTCAGGGGGACCGTCTTCACTATGCAATTGAGCATGTCAACAAGGGTAAAGACTTTTAGCGGCATCATATATACTCTGATGAGTGCACTTTTGACATATTAGAGAGGGGCTCACAAAGGGTCACACAATTGGGTAGTGAGCGCTATCACGATGATTGCATTCAACATACCTTTTCCAGTGGTTGAGGTTCAGTGGGTGTGTGGGGAGTGATCAGTAAGAGTTAAAAGTCAGAGTTAGTTTTCATGGAGGGTACAGGAAAGTGAGGAATCACAGCTAGTGATTCCCTAGAACAGGTTCTAAAGCCTGTCATTGGGTCTGCCTTTCTGGGTCAAAAGAGCTATGAAGTCTTTCCAGAGGGCCAGTATGTCGAGGATGCAGCACCTTGGCATAGGGTTAAACGGGTACTTGTTGAGCCCAAAAAAGAGCTCGGTGTTCCCTTGCATAAAAGGCCAGCCCAGTTCCACAACCTCAACTCTATAGAAAACATTTGGAGGATTATGAAGCAGCGGATTAAGGCTAGAGATCACTTCCCTGAAACCATGGCTGAGATGAGACAGGCTGTTCAAGAAGAGTGAGATTGGCTCTGACCATCAGACTGGAACTGCTTGATAGATAGTATGCCAGAGCGAATTTTGGAATTGAGAGAGCCCAATGGGATGCAAACACACTGATAATCACATGTATTAATATTTACTATATCTAGTATCTCATAACTACTTGTCTTATTTTCATCCACTCTTATCATTTTGGAGATTGTTGTTGTGGTTGTTATCTAGGGCAATATTCACGGGGGGGCACGTTTCTTTTGTTGCCAAGCTCGTACTCGTATCACAACAAGAGAATGGATGAAACCCCACGGCGACCGCGGATTCCCGGTATACCATATACCAACGCGGTAAACCCCCTTCCCTTCCCTTCCCTTCCCGCAGGTACTGTACTGTACTGTACTCGTAAGCGCACCCGGCAATGACGGCGCGGACACCCCTCCCACCTTACACAAGCTTTCCTTCCATACTATACAGCAAGGCAGGAAGGCAAGGGCTCAAGGGAAAACCCACCGCATGGCATAAATTACCCTCCTAACGGTAGAATCACCGATGAGCACATGCCAATAATTGCAGAAGAGCGCATATATATTGCAACGGCACCGTATGCATTATATATATACCACATCCATCCATCCATCCATCGGAGCCCTATCACAATTACATTGTACAAGTAATTATACGACACAGCCCTCACGCTTCGAATCTTCTACGTGTTACAAGTACAATTACGGAGGGTACAAGTAGCAAGCAACAAGCAACAAGCAACACAAACAACTCGGACATCAGCGCGAGTGAGGAACCATGATTGCGTGGGCGGGCGGGCGGCGGCGAAGGTGACGGTGTGTATAGTAAGAACTAGATTTATGACTTGGAGCGGTAGGTAGGTGGGTAGGTAGGTAGGTAGGTATCATAGGTGGATAGAAAACGGTCGGAGCACGTGTGATGGATTTCGGATGCCGGAGGAGGAGGAGGGAGGGTTTCAAGACTTGGGTGTGTTGTTTATTCCTCCCCCCTTCTCTAGGAGAGAGAGGCGATCGCCATAATATTATTATGATATTATAGTTGCATTCTTAATTTCGAGTTTTCTATCGCAGTAAGGCGTCGAGAATGGGCTCGTCGTCCTTCGAATGGAGCTGTGTGCTTGCTTGCTTGCTTGGAAGGAGGGAGGAAAGGAAGGAAGGAAACTCACGTGGGTATGATGTGACGGAATGGACCGTGGTGTGCGTATTACGCATGACACTGTGGGGCTGACGGTGGACGGCCCGGCCCGGCGTGCGCGGGTGAGGTGTGGTGATGCTACCATATCATCTGGCAAGTGCTAGGTGTTACGTTTTAACTGATCGGATTTGCTTCTTTTTTTCCCCCTCCCTTCTTCTAAAAGTTCATGGCGGTTGCGGGGCTGCTGGTTAGTTGTTTTGGTTGGTTACCGTAGTTGGGAGTCGAAGATAGGGTCCGATGGGACGGGGGTTGGGTACGAGTAGTCTATTAACGCCGATAGATGATATGTTGGCGCTATGATAAAGCACATTTTATCTTGTTTTATCTTTGGCCACACTCGGGTACAGTATGATGCTAGCAGCCTAGATTGTTATTAGGCACAATGATGATATATGATATGAAATGACACTCTTTGGGAAGTGGGGGTTTCTTGTTAGGAAAAAGGAAAAAAAAAAAGAGAAGAAAAAAAGAAAAAAAGTATCATAACGGGGACTTTGACGGACCGTGACCTGGCATCACATCAGATGGCGAGTAAACTGCGGCTCTTGAGTTTCCGGGGGGGATAATATCGGTATGATATTGTACCGTGCCCGGTGCGGTTTCGGTACTGGTCTGTTGGTATCGACACTGTCATGGTGGTCGAGAATTCGAGCGGGTTCTGATGTAAATTACTGGTGTAACGCCGGTATTGTGCTCGATCGCACATACTCGAGTAAATACTTCCCTGCCAAGTTACATGCATCTGTTCTGTAGTCCTGCAATAGCTCCCGGGTAACATTGAACAACTTGGGCTCATAATTTGCACAACAATGCATATGTGCACACAATCACAGCTACCAAAACCCGGATTGCAGGTAAAGTGAAAACAAATTAAGAAATTCATACATGGTAATTCTCTCCTCCAAACCGAAAAGCAAAGCAGACCATTCAGCACCCTGTCCATTACACCCAACAATCCCGGAGAAAGTGTAAGCAGAAAAGTGAAAATAACACCCAGCGCCCGTAAACCAATGTATACAAAACCGAATGTGGAGATACTCAAAAGTAGGGGAAGCAAAAGAGAGGAAATGGAACCTCGAACATGAGCTTGTATGATACACGGTATAAACAAGTAAAACAATAACTACCCAGGTCCTGGGTCCTTCTATTCCGAATATCGAACCTTTAGGATAACCAAATGGGGGGAGAACCTAGTAGGAACATAGCCCTCCTATTTCACTACCATCCTCCCATGACCCGGCCATTCCAGCGGCTGGGGGAGTGTAGTCTTCAAATTCATTCACCTTGCAAGTCCTCACAAATCCGTTACAATTTGGTGGGTGTCGCTTGATGCTCTCGGTTTTCGTCGGCATCCGATCTCCAACTGCCACAGCTAGCGTCTCGACTCTAGATTGTTCTAAAAAGGGCATCAGCTGGGTTCCCCCTGTGCCCTTAAGTCCGTTCTTAGCCGCCTCATTGCTGGCAAGCCCGTGGCCGCCTCCAGCCGGTGGACTCTCGGATTCCAAAGCCATGCTACCAGCAATATTCCTAATTGGTGCCGTTTTGGACGCTTCCGGATCCAACGTTGCTTGCTTGGCCTGACTGGCCGGGACAATGATATAGCGGGCCACTATCGCCTTGTGCGCAGCACGCAACTGTTCAAGAGCACCCAGGCATTTGTTATACGCAGTGCACATTTCTATATCATCCAGCCGGCTTTCAGTGTAACTGTGAATATTGGGTATAAGGCACAAGTGCTCCAAAAACTGGCGATGAGGTCCGGGCATATACTTTCTCATCTCCTGTTCCAGTGTTATTACCGCTACTACTGGGATGTAGACGAGGAATGAAAACCTGAATGAAATTGTGCTTCGGCGGAGGAGCAGTGCCCTCTAGACTTGATATAGCGGGATCCTTCTTCTGACCCGTTGGATAATGCTCGACCCCCAGGATGATATCGAAAGCCTGTATTAGTGAGCTCTGCGCATTGCTTCCACCAGAGTACTCCCGGTAGCAATCATCATCGCTTCCGGTATCGTAAAAGACGCCGTTCGGGAGTCCAGCCTCCGCCATCCTCTTTGACCCAGCAAGGAAGGGTCGGATCCCAAAGTAGAAAACGTGTGGCCTACATTTCTCGTACATGCGTTTCAATAATAACGTAAGATCCTCGATCCGGGAAGAAAATATGTTCAAACAATCCTTTACTGTCTGGGTATCGTCATCACGGGCGGCTCTCATAGCCTCCAGCATGAGTGGAATCGTAGGAGCTCCTCTAGCTTCAATAGCAACAGAAATTAAGTAGAACCAAGCCTCATCTTCGGTACCCGTAAAAGTCAGGAGCGATTCCAAATTCTCCGGGTCGTCAGCCGGCTTATTGAGATCCCGAAGTCTGTAATTCCAAAGGCAAACGGCAGCATACGTTGCAACTGGGGGAATTCCTAAGGTTTCTGAAAGACGGAGGAACGGAATGGATACCGCCGGCGGTAACCGCTGAGTCAAAAATGTCAGCTGTCATAGACCCTTGGCTCGATGGCAAACGATGGGAGTACAAACCTCACATGCATTGACACCTCCCCAAACATACGCATGGGTCATGAACCCCAACATCATGTATGCCCTCCTCCGCTCTGCTTCGGAAACCAATTTGTCCGGGGTGAGGACGGGGAGGGCGTTGACCGATTCTCGGACCTTTTGGGCCCTGATCAAAGTTCCCAAATTTTTCAAAAGGGTCTCCCAAGGTGCGTAGTAGGGATTTTCAAGGCGTGTTAGCGGGGGGTGCTCAGGTAGGAAGCCATAGTTCGCAGAAAGTCCGTAGTCCTCGAGTTTAGGGATTGAGGGAATCATGGCGATTCGACTGGGTGCTCTGGTTCTGGTATTATACAAAGGTTACAAACTAAGACTTTAGAGAATGCTCGTTCAAATAGTGAAGGAATCAACCTTATTAGTCTATGGGCCGAGCCTGGGTAACGGGGGGGGGAGAAGTAAAGACGAACGGTATTGGAGAATGTTTGGAGGGCGGTAGGTAGAGTATATATAATATTATGTAGGGCGCATGGGGGGATTATAGAGGTGGCGTTGTGCCTGTCCAGAGTTGGATGGGGTGCAAGGGCAATTAATAATGCGCAGAGTGCGAAGGTAGTGGAAGGAGAAGAAGAGGAGGTGAGAGGTAAAGGCGGACAGGCAGATTATCATATCATGTGGTATACTATCACCAGAGGACTCAGGCGGGGGCAGAAAAAAAAGGGCCCAGAGAGGAAAAAAAAAAATAGTATCATACTCGAGTATGGTATGATAGGTAAGGTACTAGGCACCCTAAAAAGGTCTAGGGTTAGTGAGAGAGTGTGGGTGCGGGCCCATCGGAATCCCGGAAAAGGAAGCGGGATGATTGCCAATACTCGAGTATATAGGGTCTACTCACACAGCGTCGCCCCTTCCCCAGAAGAGAGGGACGGAGGAAGGGGTGAAAAAGCCAAGCAGATGATGATACCAGTACTGTACCGGTACCGGTACAGTACTATCATACTTAACTAGCATCATTACTGTGCCCGGCACGATATTTGTACTTGATCGGAATACCGGTATGCCTAACCAAGGGCCCGCGACCGGAAGGCAAAAAAAAAAAAGATGAGCCTCAACTCTGATGTTTTCACCTTCTCATTTGTTGCTGCCATTGTGCCGGCTGCAAAGTTTGAGGTATCATAGGTTGATATGATTGGTCAACCCTTTTTTCCTCACCACTCACATGTTTAGGGCAAGGTACGGTACGGCAGTGCAGGGTGCACTCACCATCAGAGCAGAGAGGGTGTCCCCGTGAGCCCCATTTGCGTAACTAAAATGAAAAATTGAGAGTGCAAATTTTAAGCGTGAAGGAGTAACCATAGGTGGAAGGTCACGACTTGTTAGAAGAGGCCTTTTAGAATTGACCCAGATATAGATGGATAGACAGGGCATAGCGGTATTGCAATTGTGCTCCCCGCCCGTAAGGGTGGAAAAAATCTTCCCCAGAGGGGTCGCGGGGCTACGGGAAAAAGAGGAGATACCGGTATGATGAAGGGATGCAGAGTTGTGGAACAACTCTCCCTCCCAGCTTTCGGGTGCAATAAACGGCCAGCAAACTAAGGCACTCAAGTAACGTTGCAAGCATCAGTCACTCACTTGTCACCCCAACTGAGGGGCCAGGCGAACAGTCAATCTCAATGAATTCTCACTTCCCTTTACACCTCTGTTAGGACCCCGTACTCGTAGAAGAAGCAGGGCGCCGCTTTCGGATACTCAAACAAGCCAACTATAATTTAGCCGCACTATCACGGCCTGGAGTTTGCCACGAAATCTACTGCCACCGCGGCCTCTGTTGCCCCCCCGGGCTCTTGTGTAGTCTAAGAATCGCTCCAAACGGGAAAGAAAGCCTCGGAAGTGTTCCGGCGGTACGGCGGTATGACGCGCGGTAGATTATTTCCAAGAACCGCAAAACGTGAGCCACATGATGTGGCAACCGCGGGTCCGGGTACATGTTTCTCCCTCACACCATCCAGACATCTCCTTCACTCCCGATTCCTAAACCTCCCCATAGTCTATCATATCCCCCCCTCCCGACCTACCGGTATCTCCCTATGCATCGGGTCCTAGATAGGCCTTGCGTACTGTATCGGTCCATATCGCACAGCCCTTCCGATTCCTTCCCCTCCGATTCCCTGGATTTGCCCTACTTCGCTGCCTGACTCCTGTTACTTAATGCGGCCTTTCGCCTGCGGTATTTTCTTGTATCAATACCGGTAATTGATCTTGATGCCCTGTCTTCGCACACCCTCCTCGAGCGAATCACAAACTTGCGGTCGAGTGGGATGTGATCAGCAGTATAATATATCATACTCGAGTACCATCCCGTCACATACCGGTATGGTATTGAAACAATCTGGCTGGTTCCCAAACATGGAGGATAGAGCCAAAGTACGGTAACACGGCTACAGCGTACGGTACTCACTCCGCCCCACTTCTCAAGTACCAGGCACATATCAGATCCCCCAAATGAGCGACCAAGGTGGAAAGCTGGAATGTCGTCGAGCGGTTTCAGATGAGCAACATTCCCTGCACAAACCACCGGCGGTCTTTGCTTCTTAGCAGATCCGAGGCTTACCTCACTTAAATTAACTGGGGTGGAAGCAGGCGAGAGGTAACCAACCATGTTGCAGTGAGGTCGTGTCTGTGTCGCCAACGACAACCATGACCTCGGGATCTAAAAGTTAATTCTCTACAAGCATTCTGAAAAATCATTCACCCCCCCAATTGATGGGCGCCCTTTGAACGATGGGGGAAAGAAACAAGCCATCCCGACGCGATATGCTTTTTTGGTAGAAAGCAGCTGCCGATCATGTAGGTTTAATCCTTGCTCTCGCACTCAATCGGTACTTGTTCTCGAGTACCGTGCGGCGGTAGACAGGCGTATTCGACCTGTTGTGGGATTATTCTTCCATTCTTTTTTTTTTTACCCTATTGGAAAAAGAAAATACGGAAGAACGGCCCGTAACGCAGAGCACTTTAAAACATCGGCTTCAATAAATACCAGTTAGGATTCAGGCTAAATTGCACCCCGGCTAACAACTTGAATGCCCCCTGGAAGCGTGGGAGTGTTTACGAAGGAAATAGTATAATTCTGACGATAAGATATTAGAAATTTATCGAGCTGCACACCCTTCTGTGGGGAGAAGCCCTGGTTCAATACCGGTGTTCAGATGAAGATGGCATGCTATGGCACCCGACAAGTCTACCCCCGCAATCAATAGTTGTTTCAGACGTTTTCCCTTCTGCGGGGTCCAGTGTGGGGGTGGGGGTGATATTTCAAATACCAATACAAGTATCATACCCATGCAGCACCGTTCGGTCCTACAAGAGCAATGTCGAGGCCCTTTGGAAGGCAGTACAATGAACTATGATCAACTCTTATGCCGGGACGGGCCGCTCTTAAATCCCCTATGATACGAGCACTTGTACTTCCTGAAGAAGAGGAGGAGCCCGCGACGCAGTAGTAGTAGTAAAGGCAGGGGGAAGCATGTTATGCGAAAAAGGTGGGGGCACGTGAGGAGGTGCTGAATCGGTTGGGGCGCATTCCGAAACGATGGTTACAGCAGGCTGGTACTAGTAGTGTACCGTAATGCCATTGTGAGCTCTTGTTGGAGCATGGTTCAATCCGTAGTTTTTGTGTGATACTAGGGCCCCCGGTTTTGGAAGGCGTCAGTTGTGTTTAGGGACAACTGATAACCTGATCATTTCAATTACACCACGATAAGAGAGTGTCAGATGGGCAAGAGTCTAACAGTCGATTTATGTATTGACAATTCCGAAACAAAAACGCCGGTATGCATAAACATTACATTCTCCCCCCCCCCGCGCAACCAACCAATCAAGTGCAAACCTCCTCTCTCTTCTTGCCCTTCTCCTCCTCCGCCCTCTGCCTCTTCCAAATCGCAACTCTCCGTCTAATATCCCCGAGCGTTTGCTGGTACACATTCATCTTCCGATCCCTGACCATCCTCTCGCAATCCTCCTCCCCATACTTTTCCACAAGCCTGGAAATCCAATCCATCTCCCCAGGGCACAAAATCTTCCTACTCTTCCTCTCGCCGACGGTAGCCTGGGCTTCCAACTTTTTGACAAAATCCATTTCTTCACCACCCCCTCCAGCACACCCCGTGAACTCTTCAGAGTCGGAGTCCAGCGCCTCCTCAGCAGACTTGCCGTAAATGACTTGAATAACATTCCCCTCCTCATCACGGACGATACGCGCTTCGCCGGGCGCCAGCTTCTTCACCCTTTCCTTCTGCTGCTGCTGGGCAGCAGCAGAAGAAGCGAAACCCTTCTCAACACCCCCAGTAGCCTTCCCCAGCCTAGAAACTAATCCCAATCTTCGGTAATTCTGCGAGAGCGTTTGCTTACGATCCCTACACCACCACTTCGTTAGCTAGTCGGCCAACTCGGAAGTGTGGGTGGAGGTGGGAGCGGAGCGAACCAGTTTGCAGCTATGAGGGCGTTCCCGGTTGGATGGACCTTGAAGATGCGAGGGTTTTTGTGCTTGGATTGCTTCGGTATTGAGCTTCTGTTTTTCTTCTTTTGGAGTTGGCGGCCCATTTTTGTGGAGGCGGGGGGGTGTTCGGAATTGTTTGTGGTGGTAAATAGATGAAGGGATCGACCGGTCAAGGTGAGTGAGATGGAAATGAAAATGAATTATGATAGATGCGATTCCGGGTAAGTCACTGGTGGGGATTAGTAAGCCACTCTTGTTAGGTTGACCAAGGAGAAAAAAAACCTAGCCCTAAGTACCAGTACTCGTAGCTTGAATGGCCACGGCATCCTAGTATGAAATCATACTGTAGATTATGATACGACCAGAGTACGTGGACACTTGTATGATAATACCGGTATGTACGAGTACTGTACTGTACTTATCGGATGGAAACAAGTGTCGAGCATCTCCTACCATACCAATAGCAAGAAAACCCTTAAAACACCTTACTCGAGCACAGTAAAGTACGATACCAGAGCAGCCACCCGCAATGATACCCGTAGCTTTCCATGGTCAAGGTTGGCGCTGGAAAGTGGTGAGCAGAAGAAGAATCCAATGTCACTCCGAAATCGCTCCAAATATAACCCCAATACCTACATTTTATTATATTGAAAAAGAACCAACTCCGTCATGCAATATTCCCCAGTTTCAGAAGTTTAGAAAGGAGAAAAAAATAGGGGCCGCGCCAAGCCTTGTCATTTCCCACGCAAAGTTGCCAGTATGATACATCCCCCCCTCTCTCCCTCTACTATTCCCCCCCCGCCAGTCGAGATATGATAACGGCGTCCAAAGGGCGGGAGAACCGGGACCATGGATGGGGGGGAATATCTGGTTCGGATCGCTGCACTGAATCGGTGGGTCTGAAAGGTCCCTCTCTCATCCAACCAGCAGAAGCCTATGCTAGTATGTCTATTCTCATATCATGCAAAGTACTGTACCATAACTATCATTCATACATGCTGCCCTCCTCTACTCGAGTATCATTCATACATACTCGCTCACATACGGGACTCACAGCAAAACCCCACACATCCACAGAGGACGGAGGATACCCGGAAACAGGCACCTCTTGTCTAGGACGAATACGAGTAACTGTACGGTACCGGTGACATCACCGCACACGATATGCACTGTAGCACACGGGGTACCACATCATATAATACTCGTACTAGTACGAGTACATGCAAATATGCCACAGCAAACAAGTCAGCAGACCAGGGAGAACCAAAAAGACCTTTTCGTTTCATAGCAACTTATGGTGGGGTCGCTATATGCTACGAGTACTTTCTTTTTTCTTTTTTTTTACCCTCCCCTCAACTCCCCCTTCTTCCCCCACCGATAACATACCCTTTGGTGTAATCTCAAAGTACGGTAAAGCGAAGTCAAGGTGTCAAGAAATCATCATCGAAGAGGAAAAAAAAAAGAAAAAACCTCCCGCCTATTTATCATTGTATCAAGGGAGAAGGTTTTTAAAACAATAAAATAAAAACGCACAAATCCCCCTCCCAGCCCCGGCCCAGGTTCAATGACAGATATCTCCCACACCCGGGCATACGTGTCGTCTACCTGCCCTCTTTTGCGTGGCCCAATTCCAATTCCAGTTACCAATATCTCCAATATCTCCAATGAGCAAAGAAAGCGAGAAGGTGTATACCGCAAAATGGGATGAGAAGAAAAAAGGGACTCCAAATGTAAATGTGAATGAATGAAAAGAAAGAATAGCGAATGCAAGTATCGTCAGAACAAATTGGCGGAAAAAGGCACGAGGAAAGGGTATAAAAAACAAAAACAAGTATAGCAGGTATCCACCCCTCCCCCAACGTGAAAGAAAATAAAATAGAAAAGATATCAGGGGGCGATCATAAGACCTTGCAACCTCCAAAGAATCGTCAATATGAAGTGATTGATTGATTGTCAGCGCGGGCGAGGCAATGCAAGGCATGGAAATCCCTGGCAACCGCCCGTTGTGATATTCGCTTTGTACAGTACAACGCCATCGCGAGAATTTCTCATGATAGACAGACAGACAGGAAAGAAACGATGTGGGTATGTCGATAAAAGGGAAAAAAAGGGAAAAACAGAAGAGAGGGAGTGGTGGAGGCATTAACTAATAATAAAGAGTGTATCGGTGAGGTGATGTCTTTTTTTTGGATTCGTAGAAATTAAAAGGGAATATTTATATAAAACAATAAAATTGATCCTGCCGTTAAGGCAAAAGAAAAACTCCGCTTAATGAATTTGTGATGAAAAAATGGAAAGAAAAAAGGGGAGGAGGGATAAGTAGATAGAAGAGTGAAAGGGTCATTACAACGTTGTCATAATTAAATATCTAGGAAGAGGGGAACGAACGCTGCATGACATAAAAGGAAATATAAAAATCATCGTCGCTGCTGCGTACTCGTACTATCCGATTCATCGTCCTTCACCAATCTGATAGAAGCGCTTGTTCCTGCAGAGCCCCTGAGCCCAGATCTACTATTTGAGGGGGTAGGGAGTTTTCCACTAACAGCTCTTGCAGCTCTTGGGAGACTGCTACCCACTGCATTGGCCCCTGTCCCAACGGTAGCACCCATGGAGTTCCTCTTCACACCAGTCATACTGGAGCCACTGGGATTCCTCTTAATTGCACCATAACCCTTCAGGGGAGACGACCGCTGGGAGCTGCTATGCTGACTTGTTGCCACCAAACTGGGACCCAGTCTTGTTTTCTGCGTCGAAATCGCCGGTGGATCCGGGAGCGGTCTTGAGATAGAGGCACTATAGCTCGTAGATGGCCCGGGCGGAGCCGGATGCCGCTTCATCGGCGGATCGCTAGACAATGGACCAGCGGTTCTGGGACGCGACAAGGTCTTCCTTCCGGTAATAAAGTCGTGATGCATGGCTTCATCCGGCTTCATCCTCTTGTCCGGATCCCACCGAAGGCACCTGGCGATAAAGTCTAGGAAGGCCTCATCATCGCACCTAAGAATGCCAGTAAGCGTTTTAGAGCTTGGCCGCCGGCGCTTTCCTTTAGACGAGACAATCATCCGAGGTTTGCCAAACGAATCTAGATGATATTAGCAAAAGGAAAGAAAGTAGAGAAGCTTAAGGGAAAACTGACCGAAGAACAACTTCTTTCTTGTGCTCTTTTCAATCAAATGCTTCTCCGGGGGGCCAAAAACCTCCATGATACATGCCAACTGTTCCTGTTCATTCTCTCCGGGAAAGATAGGATACCCTGTCAGTAGTTCCGCCAAAATGCAACCCAAGCTCCACATGTCGATTGGCATCCCGTAGGTCATACCGAGAATGACTTCCGGTGAACGATAGAACCGAGACTGAATGTAAGTATACACTGAAAAGCCCGTAAGTTACTATGCTTGGACGTTTTAAAATACCGGGAGAAAAAAATTTACCTTTCTCATGTTCAAAACAGCTACTTCCAAAATCGATGACTTTAATCTCCGACTTAGCAGGGTGGGCCAGCAATATATTCTCTGGCTTCAAGTCACAATGAATAACACGATGCCCTTTGAGGAGGACCAAGCTACTCAACATTTGCTTGGTAAACCTTCTGATAAGTCGTAAGGAGAGCCCTTTGAAGTCATTGGATTTGATGAACTCGTAGAGATTCATGCCTAGTAGTTCAGTTGAGATACACAGATGTCCACGGAAATAGAAAGATTGCGTAAAGTTGATAAGGCTATGCTTTCCGTGAGGATCCTATATCTCTTATCAGCATGCCAAAAAATCTTTGATACCGGGTGCTCAAGGACGGAAATCATACCCATTCCTTCAACTTCTGCAAGATATTGACTTCGACTAAGGCCTGTTGATGAAATCTCTTTTTGTTCCGAATGATTTTGATAGCTACAAGTCCTCCTGTTTTGTGATCAACGCATCTAACAACTTGACCGAAACTACCCTTTCCGAGGATGTCGACAATCTCGTATCTGTAAGCTAGATGGTCTCCCTTCACGATAGTATAGTCGCCTCGCTCGTCATCATATCCAAAGTTCGGCAGAGCACTTGAATTGAGATCCCCAACATGTTTCTTTGCGCCCGGAGTTCCTGTAAAATAAACCTCTTTGAAATCCACAATCTCTCCACGCTCATAGATGTTGAGAGCGATAGTCCGAAGGGCCTGCGGCGCAGACATTCTGTCCTTTGGCACAGCCCTACGTTTCAACTCCTCCAACTCTTGAGCCATGGCATCCAAATTCTTGCGCTTGCTAGCAATCCGCCTCATTTCCTCTTCTGCAATCATATCATCATGGTCCATGTTCGGGTCCGTGAGGACTGGTACTTGGTTTCTGCTACGCAGCTGCCCCAATGAACTTTTACTGCCCAACATTTTCGACATGGGGCTGAGAATTGAACTAGCTGCCGAGCTCTTAGCTGGGGGTAGAGGAGGTTGGGCTTTCTCCACATTTTCCACTCCCTTATCTTTACCAGTTCCCTCAGTTCCCCAGCTATTACTGCGGGCATGGTCGTGCTGCCCAACAAGAATACCATTCCCGATCGAGCTCTTCCTCCTACCTTGGCCCCCTACTACTGTTGCACCGTGTGGCCCTCTCACCGGGCTAGGTGGCTGATGCATAGGTCCCGCCCATGTTGCAGAAGCTGGTAGCTTGGGCGGTGGCATGTTGTCGTATTTAGAGGCCGCTTGGTATTCATCCGCTCGCTCAGTTGCAGCATGGCTATGCTTGCTAGAACTGCTCTTCTTCCAGCTCAAGCTTAGCTTCCTTCGGATCGAACTAGAACTAGAAGGTGTGTCCGGAACATCTTCTTGCACATTCCTTAATGAGTCTTGACTCTTCCTGGCTCTGCTCTTATTACTGTCACGCGAAATTGACAGTGGCATTCCTAAGATCCTTGCGCCCTTGTGGTCGCCAGTCTTGGCCTCATGCTCAACACTCTTGGGCAAAGAACTAGAGATATATGGACTAATCGTTTGCCTTCCCATCCTGCTACTTGCTGAAACCGGAATGCTACTGCTAGCGCTGGAACCCGCTCTCAAAGACATACTTGATGGGCTGTCACCCATGGGTTGCGCGGTTGCATTATTGATAGAACTCGTACTCCGGTGATAGGCCGCTTCGTCTCGGTCCCTCCTGCCAAAAAATCCCGCCTTAGAAGCCGTCATTGGAGTGCTCGGGGTTTTTATGCTCCTCTTTGGAGGTGGCGTCAATTCTTCCGAATCCGATTGTGGGCCAAGCGCATTGACCCGAGCAATTGTAGGTGTGCTCAGAGGTAGAAGGTTCAATGGTGGAAGGCGCAAGGGCACAAGGTCCTTTTTTCTCAAGCTTGAAGACGAACTCTTGGGCTCTAACGTCTGCACCGCACTGCCCAGACCCATGCCCCCCAATGTCATTCCACGCTTCCTCCTCGTCTCTCTATCTACCTTTACAATCCTTTCCTGCTTCTCTGGCTTCTCTCTCTTTTCCTGCCGCTCCGGTCTCACTAGTTTCCGGGGGGTCTCCGGAGCTTTGGGTTTTTCAGGGACCTGAGGTTTGGTGGGGGCGTCCAGGAAAGGCTCCATATCAAACATTTCAGGTTCCATTGGTAAGCTGGATTTCCGCGGACCGAACATGCTATTCCCGCTCCTTCTGCCCCCATTATTTCCAAAATCCGGAAACTGAAGTGGGTTAGGATCAGCCCCGACTGGCTCGACTGGAGAAACCAAATTCTTTGGCAAAGGGGGAACAGGAGGTATCTCCTCCTCCCGCTCCACAGCAGCTCGTGGTGGCTTTGGTAACCTAGAGGCTGCGAATGTCTGGCTTAGTTTAGGCTGCAACGACGTCGAGCCTATAGAGGTTCGAGCTGAAGTACTTGTGGAGGCAGTAGACAACCCTGAGCTATAAGATTTCCTTTGCGGCTCAGGTGTAGTTGCGGATGAAGAAGGGGTGACACTCTGTCTCGGAATCATTGAAGGACTGCCTGGTGTCGATCTCGCTGACTCTGTGTTAAATGGCATTGAAGGGGGAGTTGGTGTATGGATGACCGAGAGCCTCTTGAGCCTCCTGGCATCTGTAGGACTGACTGTTCTGGCGCCTAGTCCAGAAGCATGTGGAATTGTAGATATCCTACGAGAGGATCCCGACATCGGTATGCCCGATTTTCCTGGGGTGCCAAGCTTGCTGACGCTCGGAGATTTAGGCGACTTTGGAGGATAGGCTATCGATGAGTGTCGGGCATGCTCAGGAGTTAATGATGGCTTCAGTGGTTGCCCCGGTTGTTGAGTCTTTGGAGGAGGCTGCAAAGACTTTGACTTGGTATTCCTAGAGGAAACAGGCACTTTATAGCTTGCATCCGAGTTCCTAGAATAGCCGCTCCCGGGAACGTATTCCTTCTGTGGCATTGGTGGGGTTAGCGAACTACCTACCGGTGGAGCACCCGGCCTCCTCCGCTGTCCAGCTCTGGTGGAGTTTTCTGGCTCGATTGTTGTTGCCGCTCTACGATAAGTGGATGACGATGTTGCAGATGACAGGTTAGACGCGTTGCTCTGTCTTCGATTCCGATCCCGATAGCTGTCCTGGGCTTGAGCGTTGTTTGAATACTTGGAGACACTGGGCCTTCGGAGAATCGACTGGTTTGCCTGGTTCACCGAAGAGCCCGCATAATTTTTTTGATGACCCTCTTCTCGAACGGTATCACGGTAAACACTCCTTCCCGCATCGCCCCCATTTCCGCCACGTCCCGGTGCAGGAAATTGGCTTGGTTGATCATTGTCAATGATACCCCGGTGAACATCCTCCAAACTCACAGATGGGGAATAGCTAAACGGCTCGCCAGCTTCGTGCGCTCCCTCCGAGCTCTGCCCAAACGCATAAAATGTTGTCACGTTGCTTTCAGAAGAGCCGGGTGGTTGGAGATATGCGCGGGAGCTGTTACTAGCAACGCTATTGGCGGGAGATGAAGTATGTTTAGAAGAGGTGTCATTGTCCCTGTGAAACCCACGACCATCAGATCAAAGATTCAGAAGGTCGGAACAGAAATTGCCTTAGAAATATCAAGAGACTTACGATTTCAACGAATAATCCTGACCTCTCGTGATCAAGGGTTTCTGATCATTACGGTGAGAACGCGCGACCTTCTGTGGGGACCGAGGTTCCCGCAAGGAAGGCTTCGACCGAGGGAGGTTGTTGGTTTCCTGGTGAGATTTTTGAAGACGCTTGCGTTGTCTTCCATCCGCTACACCGTTGATATCATCAGAATCGCCTTCTCCCTTGGTGGTGGAATCTGAAGCCCAAAAACGAAAACCATTCTCACCCAGCGAAATAGAGCTCGTACTTGAATCGTCCCCCTTCGAAGATGCAGGGGAGTCTCGGCGCAGAGAGTAAGCTGTAGTCGTGGTTGTAGTCGTTGGATTCGTTAAATTATTAGATGCGGAGTGCTGTGGTTGCTGCTGTACTCGAACCGGCATGACGGATCACAACGCTCTTCAAGAAGGAGCGTTGGTGACGGTTGACAGGTACAATGAAAACCCTAGAGTGTATCGTGAAAAGGAAAGGAAACTTGATAAAAAATTGAATAACGAAAAGGGGCGGCTACGGATTGTTATGTCGAGGGGGTGAGAAAGCAAGAATAATCAATAACCCCAGTGGCCGAATGAAAAGTACAAGAGGGGCGAGAGAGACAAGAAGGAACGAGAGAAATAGCTTTGCAGATATAGGGACCTGTCAATCGTGTATACAGATCTTGGACTAACTAGGCGTTGAATCCGTGACGCTGTGACACATGGCGGAGACGAGAGAGAGAAAGCGAGGAGGGGACAGGAGAGAAAGGCGGTGGGTGAATGAATGAATGCAAGCGTGAGAGGTGGTGGCGGTTAGATTGGGATTGGAAAGCGCGGTCGTGGTGGATGGGATGGTCTGGGGGCGTGGGTTTGGGCGTTGGGCGTGCTGGAAGCAGATAGAGAATGTGAGAGTAGCCGTAACCGTGGTGATGCGAGATCTCGAGGCCGTGGATTTTCTCTGGAACGATCAAGGGCCAGAAAGAGAGAAAAATAGACAAAAAGAGAGAGAGAGAGCTAGCTAGATTACATGCACTTTAATACAGGTACTTTTCTGTTCTCTTCTCCCTCTTCTCCTTCCTCTTTTCTTCCCCTCTTTTTGTATGATATCTCTCTCGGTTTTTCTCTTCTTTTTGATATTTCTTTGCTGTGTCTCCCCGAGTTGTATTTTCCTGTTCAAGTTCTCTCGCGAGGAAAACTCGAGGCAACCTTTGATGGTAATTCTGGATCCTTTTTCTCTCTCTCCTTTCCCAGCCCCTTTGCGAATATTAGAAGAAAAAGAGAGATAACCGGTACGGTAGGCGGAGATGTGGGAGGGATTAGGTAGGTGGAGGGGAGCACAGGCGAGGAAACGGAGTGAAGAGGGTTCAGGGGAACATGGGGAAGAAGGAGGGACAATTGATGAACGAGGTTACCACAGAAAAGAAACCCTCAATCCTTGTACATTCTAATTGGTTAATTTCCTATCATATCATCCCCAGCAGCACCTCCGCAGCCTCAAGAAAAATATACAAGAAAAAAAGGCTGATGGTGAGAGAGTCCTTGTGAATCCCATTCCTCTGGTTTGTTCGGTTTACTTGTCTTCTTTCTGCTGTTGCTACATAAGGAATTATGGGCTATCATGCAAACAGAGAATGCGATAGGTTAGTCAGTTGCCGTGGCAATGCAGAGACGTTGATGCATAAGTCATGGCTTTCGGTCTGGTTGGTTTTAGCGAGCTCTTCTCCCTCTCGCCTGTTGTCGACAGTCAACAACACCACCATCCTTGCGGAGGTGGAGCTACTCGAGTACAGTGCCATGGAAGGTGATATGATACCGTACCGGTACCGGCAGACTAAGTTATGTGCTCCTATCGGTACCGGTATGCTCGAGCAAGCAGCCACCGCCGTTGCATTGTACCCGCTAATACCGGCAATAATAAGTACCGTCCTCGTCTAACACCTGCACCCTGCTGTGGAATTGAGATGCCGATACACCGGTACCGGTATGGCACTCGAGCGCACATTACCGGCAGTGCACCACCTTCCAACTGGGAAACATTGTGCTCTTTGGTTCACCGCTCAGCCATCAGACGAGGGTTCTCCCCAACTCTGGATGAATCTACCAGTACCGGCAGGAACTTGTTAGTCATGGAACGCCTTTCTCCCCAATTCCACCTGCTATTTAGCCTTTTAAGCCCTGCAGAATTTGAAGTTGGGAAGCTCATGCACTCTAATGTGAGCTTCCAAGATTGCAATGATGGCCAATGGGTTGTTGCTTCCCGGAAAAAGCTGTGCGATTTTTGCGCGGGGAAGGCTCAAGCAGTGAAAGGAACTGCGGCGTTTCCCGTGCGTGAAACAGCACCGCAAACTCCCACGACCCAAAAGCGGTGCTCGAGTAACACAATGCCACTTGATGCAGTTAACCATAGGCTATGCAGAGCCGGGTAACTTGTTTGTGCCAGTAAGACGTCATCCTGGTCTTTGGCACATGCTTGGAATCCAATCTGAACTTCCTTGGACTCTTCCCTCACTTGACCCTCTAACCTGTTGCCTAACCCCCCATCGCAAACACATACCAGCAAACCCCAATAAAACCCCCCTCCCTTCCCCTCAGAATGGACGACTCTCTTACCGTCGATTACGATCGGTACTACGATAGAGCAGATCCCCCAAGCAACTCCGAACAGCAGCAACAGCAGCAGCAGTCCCAGCAACCTTCTTCGCCTTACGCCCCACCCCTGCCTTCGCCGCTGCTCGAGCTGGGTAAAAACCTTGGCTTCCATAAACCGCCCCACTCACACCGCCGCAGTAGATCGCACGGGTCTGAAGACGATATGCCTGTCGAAGCTTCGGGCTCGGGTGGCACAAACCCAGGGTTGCAGGACCGCATACTTTCAAAAGTACTACAACAAATGCTACCAAGTGATTATTCGGTGGAGGATTATCAGGAGCCTCGGGACAAACGGAAAGACAAGGATAGACCTCAGTTTAGTTTAACATTAATGAGTGGTAATTTTAGAAAATTTAATGCAAGGTGATAATCAACCCTTTTCTTGATCTTTTGGCAAATTGTCTGCAACAATTTTGACGTTCGGAGCACTGTTGCGTAGGATTGGCGTTGTGTTTGTCTTCCAACATCGCCTGTTTCGTCTCCTACAATGGCGGAAGCCCACACACACGATGTCGGCACTAGCCGTGTACTCTTTTGTCTGCTTGGATCCATACCTTCTAGCAGTTCTTCCAGTAGCTGTAGTTCTACTATTCATCATGGTCCCCAGCTTTATAACGAGACATCCGCCGCCGCCGAGTATGCCAATGGAAAAATATACTGCACACGGCCCGGCGATCGCGCCACCTCCCGAGGTCAAAGCAGTTAGTGAGATGAGCAAGGTAACACTAGCTTGACAGAGCTGTCGGTAACCGAAAGGACAGGATTAATGGGCATTCTCAATTTTTAGGATTTTTTTCGTAATCTTCGCGATTTACAGAATACCATGGATGATTTCTCTGTTGCCCACGACAAGACAATTTCTCTAGTTGGGCCTCCAACCAACTTTTCTGACGAAGTCGTTTCCTCAGCTGTCTTCATCGCCCTATTCTTCTTATCCATTCTCCTATTCATCACTGCAGCTCATCTCCCGTGGCGCATGATCTTCCTGGTAACAGGTTGGATTATATTCTCAATGGGACATCCAACTCTGCAGGAGATTCTCATAGATGCACACAATGCCCATCTTTTACCACGCGAAGTTTTGGCTTCTGCAACAGCAGGTTCATTCATCCATAGAGACATCATTCTCGATGCTGTTCCCGAATGCCGTGAAGTTGAAGTATTCGAATTACAAAAACTTACATCCGGGGGGGAATACGAGTCGTGGATATTCTCGCCTACACCATATGAACCCATGAGCGCCCAGCGGATAGCCCACGAAAGACCTAAAGGGACCAGATTCTTTGAGGATGTCAGGTGCCCCCCTGGCTGGGAGTGGAAAGATAAAAAATGGACCCTCGACCTAGGTAGTACCTTTTGGGTCCGGGAGAGGTACATTGGCGGAGTGGAGATCGAAGAGGAGGGTGAGCGGTGGGTCTATGACAGAGTGGAGGGCGAGCAGGGAGTGCGGGGAGAATGGAGACGCCGGAGGTGGGTGAGGCAGGTTAGCCGGAAGTATCAGACGAGGATTGGTGAAAATTAGAGCGGTGGTATGCGCTGTTTACGCATGTCTCTTTTTTTCTATTGTCACGGCAACGGGGCGCTTGGTAACTGCGATATAATGGGTCTTGTTTTTTTGTTTCTTTTTGTTTCTTTTGTCATCATCTCCCCCTCAATCACTTTCTTGGATCGTTCAACGGGGTTATGTGCGTAAATATTGTACTCGTACATCCATAAATCCCAAATGCGGGCGTATCCATGATACATCACTCGATTCCCGCGCTAGATGTCTGGTATCCTGCCCTGGGACAACCAGTATATATAAAGCAGGCTTCCTCCGGAAACCCGGCAGGGTGCCCACTACCCAACACCCAACCACCCAGCCCATGCAGGGAGAAGCTACGGCTGAAAGCGAGCACTTCTCCTCAGACCGCGTATCGGCAAGTCCGTTGCGTGTATGGGTGTTCTACCATACTGGTGCCGTACTACGAGTAGTACACTTACTGCAGGAAGAACCCATCGTTGCGGCGGTCAGTCGGTCGATCCGGTAGAGAATCTTGGCAAAAAAGAAGGCGAGGAACAAAGTCGGTGTAGAAAGTTGGGCGTGATAACAGGCGCAGGGTAGGGTACGGCACTGGTGCTCCTCCACCATCCCAACCACCATTTCAAATAATATTATGATATCATACCACCCAAGAACCCCCCCTCCGAGAAGGCTAGGTACTGTAAATTTATGATACTTCCCGGGAAGGATGCGGTACTGGTCAAATAAACCAGCTCGACCGGGCCATAGTGCCGTACATCGCCCCCACGGCTTCGTACAAAATTCTGCAAACGGGGCTTTGAGAACGGGCACTAAATGATTAGTATTTTTATGAAAACATTATAATACTCCAAACCCCGACTACATCCCATCGAAGCAAAAAATCCCACGGTATCCTACCGTACCGCATTCAAGAAAACTATTTATCCCATCTCCGACTCTGATGAGGCATGCATGTTCCTCTTATGTCCCCCCCCACCGCGGGCAAGTATATTACGGCGACGACATATTCAGCCATGCCCTGGCTATCGCAAAGTCACCCCTTGAGAGAGGATATCTCTCTAAGGGCATTACCTTGACATGGCATATCTCACCGAATACTAAAGAGGAGGAATATAGGAAGGAGAGTGGGGTGTATTGGTATCTGTGCTTGAGAGGGAGGTAAATTATGCATCGTGGTATTTTTTCGGCCGGGTAGAGTTTTTCTGGGGTTTGGACTGCTCTGGTCTTGGTTGGTGATGTGGTGTCCGGGGTCGATTAGCCACTAGGTTATGCAGCGCGCTATATGGCGAGAGGAATGGAGTGCTATCCCTGTTGCTCGAAGCGTTGCTGGTTCTCAAGAACGGACAAGTCCGGTCCCGGCGGGTTTATTTAATAAACTGAGCGGACTAGAACCCACCCGTGTCACGGATCAAGGGAACGCTGCTGCGATGCCAAACTGCCCGTGTAGACTATGGTAATAGGTATTTTGTATTCATCCAAACCTAATCCAAATCACGTGAATATCGAGTGAGAACCCATGACCGATCCGTGCACTTAATTCTGTCATTAAAACCCAGATTACGAGAACCACCCGTAAAGCATGATCAAAGGCGCCCCCCCATTCTCAAGAAAGGGGCCCAGCCATCTAAACCTCAAACATCTCTCTAAAGTTAACTCCGTACCCCCCTCCGGCCGTCATGTCCAGCCTCCACCCCTTCCAATTCGCCAAACCCCGCTTGACCTCCTTGATCCTCTCGAGCCTCTGCGCTTCCATCTGCCTCCTCTCCTCCTCCATCTGCGCAGCGTATAAATGGTCGTTGCCACCACCACGCGGGTGGTGCTGGCCGTCACCAGCGTTCAAGTCCACGTCCAAGAATTCCTGTTGGTGCTGCTGGGTAGAGCGCGGGGGTGCGGATGCAGACGCTAGCCCCTGCTTCTCGCTAGTGTACCAGCGGCTGCGCTCCTGCTGCAATTGCTGCTCTAATTGCCGGACTTTTGCCTCTAAGCGTTTACGTCCATCGTCTTCGAGCTCGTCGACGAGTTCGTCATCCTGCGGCATTGAGCCGGTGCCCCGTCTTGCGTCGCTGATGGCCTTCTCGAGAGAGCTCCTTAGGGTGGCATTCTCGGATTCTAGGTGGGTAGTGCGCTTCCTTAGTTCCAAGACTTGGGTGGTTAGGTTTTTGTTCTCCCTTTCTAGAGCTGAAGCCTTCTTTTGCGATTCTTGACCCTTCATATCTGTGTCTCGATACATGGTCTTGAGAGTGTTGTAATCTTTTTCCCAGGATGATATACTGCCGGCTTGGCTCTTTACAGTTGCACTGGCTGATTCAAACTCTGCTTGGACAGATGTGATTTTGGTCTCTGCAGAGCTCCTAGCAGCACCCTCGGCAACAAGGCGTTCTGCAGCTTTATCTAACTTCTTCTTATTTTCCTCAAGCTCTTTTGCAACATCCTCCTGCGATTCCTCCAGACCTTTCACCTTGCCCTCAGCAGTAGCAAGCGCGGATTGACTTTCGGCAAGACTCTTGTTAGCTCTCTCGAGGTCACCTCGAAGCTTGCTTATGTCCATCTCCATATTCTCAATCTGATCCTCCTTTGCGGTGAGGGATTCTCTATCCTGCGTCGAAGAAGATGAAGATGAATGGAGCTTTAGATCCGAGATAGCCTTATCCTTCTGCGAAATCTGGGATGTGAGATGTGACATTTGCCGAGTGAGGGTTGCAACTTCTGATTTCTAAACACCCAAGCCCAATCAGCCAACCCACCCTCCAATATCACTCCCAAACTCAATGCTCACCAATTTCTCAAGCTCCTCTTCCCGGGCCTTCCTCTCGGTAGCCGCAGCTTCAGCCCTCTCGACAGCTTCTTTGAGCTCGGTCTTCACACCGGCCAAAGTCTCCTGCGCCTCATCTTTCTGAACAGTAACTTCGCTAAGCTTCTTCTCCTTCTCCTTCAACCTTTCCACCTCCGCCTCCAGCCTCTCTACCGACTCCGTAAGCTCCGATATAGTAGTAGCCTGTTTCCGGTAGATATCCGGCACTGTCTCCCCAGGACTCAACGGGCTCTTATTCGAAGATCTCACAATGTCCGCGGCGGTGATGGATGGCCTCCGAAATCCCGAAGCCGACTGACGTCTAGCATGTATCGACGCAGCTCTAGAATGCGCCGCAGCCCCTGCGCCGCCCAACGAGGCAACCGGTGAATGCGAGGATTCGGGATCCGCGGGGGTCATCGGTGAGGATGCATCTGAATTAACCACCTCCGCAGCAGCAGCGGGAGTTTCGGCAACCTCTCCTGCCTCGGCCGCTAGTTCTTTCGCACTATTTCCCCAGCAAGCACGTTAGGAGTTATGTCCTTAAACAAGAATGAGAAGTTTGATTCGGCTTTGCTCAGCTACTGACTTTTCCTCTACCAGTTGTCCCTCGGTTGGGGAAGGGGCTTCCGATGCTTCCGCTTGCTCCGTTTGCACGGGCGATTTACTCGTCTCGCCCGTTGTAGACGCTGGAGTTACCGAACCCTTTTTTTTCCCCTTCTGTTTCTTGAGTTGCTCAAACTAGAATACTCGCAACACCACCCCTCGGTGCCGGAAACGTCAGTTTACTTGATAATGCACCTTCCAACACAATCCCAATCCAGAAAGAGGGATGAGTATCATAGAAGGAATGAGTGTCCGTGGGTATCAGGCGGCGAATTTTCACTCGGGAAATTTGTGCAATCCGGATTGTGTGCGATAATGACCCCACTCACCCTTCTCTTCGCCGCAGCTATCTTCTCAGCCTTCGCTGCATCAGTGTCGGCCATACGGATGAGACTATGTGAGGTATACCGATAGATATCGGGGGATACTGGACCGTTATTACCTCCGCCACAAAAGCACAATACTAGGGCAAGGTGATGAGGGAAAAGGATGAATCAAGGCAAACGTAGGGTTTAGGATATGACAAATTTCATGCACTGTGGATTATGTCTATGAATGACACGATAGAAGGCGGTCCGTTTGTCGGTTGGTGGGTAAGCGTGCTGTGTCGGTGCTATCTTGCAAGGCAGTGTGGGAGGGGTCCAGGAGGAATGAACAAAAGGCGGGAGCTCCACGGTGTCATGGTCACTTTTCGAGCCAAACAACCTCCATCCAGGCGATTTCTGCATTGCCCTTCCAAAATGAGACAGCTATTACCCGGACTCAGGGTGCAGGGATGAAAGTTTTGGATGGAATCTTCACTCGCCGAATGGAAGAATGTATGATGATGATGATGATAATAATAATAATAATAATAATATACTTCCTGGATGTTACTAATATTATTAACATTTGTGCCCTATTTCTCACGCAATTTTTTTCCCTCCCCCTTTCGCTGCTCCCCACGAATATTGCTTCTTTCGATACCACACTCTCTCACACATCGCGATGAGCTTGGGTACGAGTACTGTGTGCCCTAACAGCACAGTGGAAGGCGGAAAGCAAGGAGAAGGAAAAAATTAGAGAAACCTGCACAACATAATTTGACAAAGGGGAAATCGGGACTCAGACACAGCGCATGAGATCAAAATGGGAAAGCCATCAAGCAGAAAGTTAGGGGAAAAAAAAAAAAACTTGAATGAAAATGAAACAACTGTAATCACAATCCCTTCCCCAAGTTCCCTTCCCACTTTCCCACCCCTCCCCTCATAACAACCTTTTTCTTTCTTTCTTTTCTTCTTCCTCTTTTCTCTCAATCTCAATCTCTGCTTTTCAGTAGATGGATGGGCCATGCTCCAGATAAAGGCTTTTATCACACGACAAGACCCTCATCTCTCGCCCTCTTTTCCTTCTTTTCCCTTCTTTCCTTAAGTTCATCATACCTTGTTTTCTCCCTTTGGCCTCCATTCCCTGTTGTGCTCACTCAAGATTGGTGATACTTCCACAGAGCTACATCAAAAGTTCCCATCTCACACGATACCGATACCTATAATACGTACCTACTCGCGTGCCCACCTCTATCCACCTCCTCCCCGAACAAACACCATACCACCCACGCCGGAGAGGAAAAACCCACCCTCCGAAACCTTACCCGCCCTCTCTCACGCTTATTCCTTCGCACTCTTCTTCACACACAGACAAAACACAACCTCTTTTGTCTAAAGGATAAAAAAATAAAAATAAGAAACCAAGAAGGATTACAAGCAATCATGTCGACCACTCCGACAGCCGCCACTACAGCCCCCACCACCACCTCCGTCCCCCAGAGTCCCAGAGCAGAACCACTCCAATCCCACTTCGCCAAACTCGCCCAAGACCCCATAACCACACACCTCACAGACACGAACGCAATCCCCATCCTGTCTACCCATCCGCAGCCCTCCTCGCCCGGCCTCTCCTCGCTTTCGTCCGCCTTCGTACAGGCACATGACACAGCTTCCAGGATGGGGCTGGGAAAGCCGCTGCGCGTCACGCTGGCGACCGCTTCCGGGGCGGCGGTGATCCAGACTGCTACAGTCGATGAGGGGAGTGGAGGTGGCGGAGGGGAGGAAGGGGTTGATTATGTTGGTGGTGGAAGTTCTGGTGGGGGAGGGGGAAGAGGTGGTGGTGGTGGTGGTAATGGTGAGATGCTGGTTGGGACGGTGATTGCTAAGGTGGATAGATTGGCCGAAGCGAGGATGGTTAGCTGGGGTGTCGAAGAGGTTGCTCGGAGGTTTCAGAAGAGTGCTGCGGGTGATGGGTTATAATCCGCTCTCGGCCTGTGGAATGAGATGAGATTGATGACGGCCTGGTGGTCATGTTAATAACATGCCACTTTTTCCACTTTACTTCTCTTGCAGTTTTTAACACTTTCCTCTCTTCTTCCCCAAATATGCTTTCATACACGGTGGCTAAGTAAGCAAGGATGTAATGAGGTGGTTTGCCCGTTTGCCCGTTTGCCGTTTCATCATCATCGCGCTGTATCGGTATAATTATTCGGCGTTTTTTCTTCTTTTCTTCTTTTCTTCTTTCCTTTTTCCTTTTTCCCAACAGCAAATAACCCTTTACAACCGTTATTTACCTGCTGCTTACTATTTATTACTCCTAATACTTTTTTCTTTCTTACAAAGAAAAACCTCCCAACGGCGTACCGGCGGGAATGTAGCACTTAGCTACTGGGCAAGAGGAGAAAAGGAAGAATGGAATAAAACCATTGTATCAATGCATTCGAGGCACCGATATTCATCATGTCAGGATGGTTACTTGCCATGAGCTTGTTATTATGCCTTAACACAACGAAACTATCAAACATCACTATCAATATCCATTGAGCACAACGGCACCCACCCACCACCACCACCCTTATCCACGAATATCTTTCTCCTCCCCCAGAATACACACAAGCTGCGCTTCACACGGCCCGAAATCCAAAGCTAGATATAGCACCGCACAACTCTCCGATCCAGACCGCTAACCAAAGCTGCCGCATCACCATACCGGCACAGCACTCGGGCACGCACCCAGGGCGGGTATCATAGCCGGACGGACAGACAGACGAAATTGGATGGAAGCTTAAGGTTTGGTACATATCCCCCAGCAGGGATACTTTTCCGATGGTGGTCTCGGCGTTTCTGACCGGCGTTCGGGTACGGTACGCAGCGCTGTGTACTGTTGGGGGGATGCAGTGGGCATGGCATGATAATATCATCATACCATAATACCATACCTATGGGTATGTAGGTAAAGTTTGAGGACTGTGGGGCAGGATAGGGTAGAGTCAATGCGATAGGATACCGGTAAGATAGGAGGACAAAACAAGTTCTATCATGGTCCTCAGCTCGTATCATACTCACGACAAGACCACAATCTGTACTGTACACTTGTATATATATATGATACGACGCGGAACAAATCTAGGGTTAAAAAGATATTAATTACGACAGCACGCTGCAGTAGAGTCGTGCGCTGATGGATAGATAGATATAATGTATGACAACACTTCCTTCTTGCTTCTTCGGATTAAAAGTACGGTACTCTTACCACATATTCCCTCACCAGCTAGCCACAAGAGACCAAAAAAGGAAGAAAAAAAAAAACGATTAATGAGAGCCTATTTGAATCATGCAAAAAAAAAAAACTGTCAGAAAAAGCGATTGTGCTGCAAGTAGTACAAGTGATCTCGGTCAGTGCGTCGGTACAACTTAGGGAATAAAAAAATAAAAATCCATAATTTTATACAAATGAAAGTAGAAAAAAAGATCAACCGGCAGTGAATGATTCCCTACATCTCTCGTGATCATCAGATGCCTGCCAAAAGAAACAAAACACAATCAACTTGAATCAACCAGCCCAAGATTTCTTGTTTCTGTACCCGCTCTCCCGCGAAATCCCAAGTAACCTGAGTCCAAAGTCTTGATAAGTGAAAGATGGTATATGTACTGTACGATAGTCCTCCACATGAGGTAAAAAGGGAAAAAACAGATCGACAGGATATAAAATAGCTATAGTAAACAGGAATATAAACTAGATGATGAGTGTGGCCTACGATGGCTTTCCTTCCCAACTGGAAATCATCGGAGGGGGGAAACGAAAAAGAAAAAACATTACCACCCAACAAGCTTGACAGGACAAAATTCAAACCGGACACCTGAGATCTATCCCCATATTGTCAACGTACTATATGGCTGACTTCTTTCACCTTTCTGGGATCCCAAATCCCAACACCAGGAAAAAAATAAAAGACCGCCAAGAAAAAATCCACAACTATACATTTACTTCCATAGACGGAAGGTAGCATGTTCACCTGGCGCAACTGCAACGGTACATCCAGCATCGCCACCTTGGCAGTCACCCATGATGCACTCGCACTTCTTGCTGCTGACGCCACCAACTATCTATAATGATATTAGTATTAATACCGAAAATGTGAAGAGATGGGATACGCATACCGAGACGTTGTAGTTGGCGGGCTTCTTATTGTTGGGGTTCTTGGAGACGGAGATCCAGATCTTACCACCCTTCTTTCCGGAACCGAAGATCTGCAAAAATTATATTAGCATCCGGTAACCCCTCTCAGTAGCATGTGCAAGTCTCACGTAAGGTGCCCAGTTCCCAACCTCACCACCTTCTTTACCCCAGAGGCACCCATCCTTGACGCTAACACCAGCATTGTTGACATAGTACTGGGCGGAGGTGGAACCACCCTTCCATGTGTAGGCACCCGGGGAGTCGGCATCAGGAGTAGTAAGAACCTTCTCTGTGCCAGGATCACACTGCAAAGGAACAACCATGTTCTCGGATCCTATACACTATTAAGACAAACTCTAAATGAATAAATAACACCGCACAACTTACCAGGATAATCGGTACGGCAGACAGCCACCATATCACTCAACTCGTTCTTAACAGTGATACCACTAGCACCGGCCTCACACAGGTACTTGGAATCAGAGCGAGTAAGGGTGAGGAAACCGTTCTTGCAGAGAAGCCCACCGTGACTCTCACCAGAAGCAGGTTGTTCTGCAGGCCATTGACCCTTGCTGAACCCAGGGGGGCAAGCGTACGAACAAAGAGCGCCCTCTTTACAAACACCCTCGTTATCAAGGTTTCCGCCGTTATACTGAATACCAGACCATCCGTCCTTCGTGTGCCATGGCAATGGGACTGCGCCATAGTCCGAGGGGAATTTGCTGCAGGGAATGACACCATCCTTGAATTCACGACCGGTGTTGCTATTAGAGTCAACACCACTGTTAGAGTTCGATGTGTCAGAATCCGAGGTGTCCTTCTTTTTATCATCCTTCTTGTTATCCTTCTTGGGCGCAGAGGACGGTGTGGGTGATACTGAAGGTTTAGGGATATTGTTTCCAAGGTTCTTGACCTCCTGGGGAGAGTAGGTGGGAGTGGAAGCAGGAGTGGACTCAATGGTGGTCCAAACCGTCGTAACCTCAGTAACCATATCGCGTTCCTTCAAAACTCTAGCATGGCGACCATGCGCATGAGCATGCTTTCCATGGGGCTGAGCAGCGGCCAAAGCACAGAAGCCTGCCAGGGCGAGCGAAAAGAGGGCGTCGACCTTCATGTTTAAAATGAAAGTATATAATACTTCGAGTAGAAAGGATTAATTGGGAGAGGTCGCTCAACGATATTAAGAAACCGATGTTCTCGTGCTTAAAAGAGAGTGGAACTACTGTTCTTTATGTAAAACAGCAATTGACTAAAGTCGGAATCGAATGACGACGAGTAAGCTGGAGCGACGGAAAGTGAAATTCCTTTCGTTACGCAGAAGATTCTGCTACGGGTTGCTTGTCTTAAAAGGAGTGTGGTGGGAAAGGAACAATTCCTTTCCTGTGGGAGCGAGACAATCAGCAACAGGTAGAGAACGAAGGTAAAGGAGGAAGAGAGAGAGAGAGGGGAGGAAAAGTGGAAGAAGAGGGAAGGGATACATAAGTAGTACTCGTAGCAGGCAGTGGGTTGGTCAGGGGGTAAGGGTGTGGGTGGTTGACGAGGACTGCTGAGAAGGAGGGATGGAATTTCAGGGGGTAGAGGCGGAGAAGGAAAACCACAGCCAACAGAAGCCAGAGAGAGACATACAAACGTTCTTAGCACCCCAGCGGCAGCATCCTCAAGTACGGTAACTGTAGAACGAGCGTGCAAGGCCTGCATTGTGTGGTGTCTCTCCCGGTTCAAAAGAGAGAGCACCCCATTACTCGAGTAGGCGGGAAATGAGTGACAAAAGAGCGAGCAAACCGCAGGGTGCCAAAGGTCCCCCGGTCGGTGAATTCCCCAATACAGAAGGCGATGTACTAGGATTGGCTGTGAACGGCGGCTCATCCTAAGAGCCATCGACATACGAGACCTTGCTGGGGCCTCCCATTGCATGAAATGAAATGAGGTTATAATAAATAAGACAAAAAAAATAAAACATAAACTTGAATAACGTACTGTACTATACGAGTATGCGCGGGCAGGTCGCACAAAGGAGCAGACCGCGATAGCGTGCCTGTGAACAAGAGATTTTGATCCTCCCTTACCCCGTAAACCAAAAACGCTCACGACGGAGAGATCGGGAAGAAGTCGTTGAGACCTAGCCCGTGTTTTTGTGCGAAAAAGGACACCCTCTTAACAGGAGATAGTCTGTATCTGCACTTTACCCTGATGACGGTGATGATCTTGTCCACCCATCCACCCATCATTCGCAAGGAATTCATGGCCTCAAAATTGCGTTAAATGGGATCGTCCATATCAGTATCTTTCGGCTGTGGGCTGTGAGCGGCAACCGAGAAAGCATACCATCTCTTCATCCCTCCATCACCATCATCATCATCGTCATGACCCCCAAAGTCCCGCACAAGCGTGTAAGTGAATGAGAAAGTGCTTGCGCCCATCACGACTGACTCAGAGGAAAAGTTACTCCCCACCGCTGGTTCTTTCTGGACTCCCTTCCCCCTTCCGCGTTTCCCATAGAAACATCATAGTTCCCCTTGATCGTTGGACCAGTTTGTGCTAGGTTATAATTGATTTTTATTTTTATTTTTATTTCCCTTTCTTTTTTTTCCTGATATGAACAAATTTGGAGCAAGAGCCAACGTTGTTGCTGCAGCGCTAGGAAATTGCTTTTACTTTCACTGTTTTTACCCCTGCCAAGCCTAGCAAAAAGGGGCACTTGAATACCTGATTGGTCCACAACCGCGAGCATCAACCGCTAAAAATCTATGATATCTCTCTTCACGCCCACATCCAGAAACTCCCCTACGTCTCCCCTTTCTTTTTCTTTCCTTCTTTTATTTTTCACGTTTCACGTTTTTCTTTTTCTTCCACCCTCTCAATCAAAACAAAAGGCCCAAATTTCTGCTCTGCGGCAAAAGAAAAATATGGAAAACTCACAATGAGGCGGGGGGGGGGACAAGGATATAATTGACCTACATAACTACAATGCGAGGTAAGGTGAAGAAAGATTGTTTTGTCGTTCAACAACAAAATTCACCTGCCGACCGCCTTGTCCACGGAATAACACCCAAAAACCGTTGTGTCCAAGAGTTCTCTCTCTCTCTCTCATACAGATGGATATAACTACTCGACATTTTTTTCTGAAGGATCCGGAGTGGGAAATTCCTAGGCAATGGCTTCACGGCACCAAATTTTGCGGGAACTACCGCAACCTGGGTCACAGACACATAACTCAGGTTCCGGGGACTTTTAAGGACGTCGGGTAGAATTCTTTCGAGCAAGGAACAGGAAAATTCTCATTGACGGCTGTTGTACTTGTAGCCCACAAATCAATTATCCTCAAGAGCTCAGTACCGTATTGGGAAATAATGAAAATTAAACACACCAAGATGTACTGTAATATACCGGTAGATTAGTTATTGTTTGGGTGTTGATCAAAGTCTAAAAACAGACTGCTAGTACAGGCACCCGGGAATACGTTTGTGTACAAGACGGGGATTATTTTGCGGGTTAACCTAAATTAACCGTGCGAAAACATATTCCCTGGTGCTTGTACTGGTACCGCTATTGGATCTATGATAGCAAGTATCATAACACGGTAGAGTTACTACAGCTAGCAGCACTCCAGAGGTTGACTCTTCTGATTAAAGTGATGGGGTGGTTGCTGTGCATTGCACCAAAGCACTCGTTTAATTTGTGCCCATACAAACACTCCCAAAATGGCATTCTCATCTTGTGGGACATTTTAGGCACCCTTGTTACCCGAGAGCGCATTCTGGGAGGTTTCCGATAAAACATCACTCGGACTTTTCCCCAATGAGATTCCCATTCCCTCCCGAACTCTCCCCCCTCTGCGGATTTAATTGCACGGATAGCATTCTGCTACCTGTGCCCCGACCTTTTGGTTCTAGCTCTGGCATAGCCTTCCTTCTCGGTACTCGAGTACTTTTAAATTGCCATTATCGCGGTAGCGAATCTGTTGCTCCGGAAACCGTGATAAAAAGGCCCACTTTTTTACTCTCGTTAACTCTCTCTCTTTTTTTTTTTTCGCTTATCGGTGTGAGTGGCTAACCGCGTGTGCTTATATCCCAGCTTCGCCCCCATCTCCGATATCCTGGCTCTGGGCCTCGTAAACCCAAACCAGGGCTGATTTTGCGACTAAGCTGAAATGGTGATAGTCCTCCCTGGTTGTTTTCTATGTTCATCAAAAATTTCTCCAAATCCGATTTCCACCCCCCCCCCGAAAGAAAAAAAAATAATCCATGCCAAGGTCTCGTGCGGTCCGCCGAATACTCTTCACAAGAGCCTAATTGGGCACAAGCTCTCACAGTACGAAATTATCATCAATATCATGTCTCCAGTACCGGCTCTCGAGTACCGGTAAGCCCCCTCACCTCAATCTACCACCCGTTTGAGTTTTAGCCCCCGTCCATTCGGCTGCACCACGTATTTTGGCCCTCCTCGGGGCATGGCGTGGGTGTACTCGAGTACAAGTACCGGTACGATGCATACACCAGACCCGACGCACATGGAGGGGAAGAAGAGTTGTTACAAAAAAAAAACCCTTCAAAAACTATCTTTTCTCGCCAAAGTGGGCTACGCAAAGGATATTTGGACAAGACACAATCTGTGGCATCTCAGACCCCAAATTTTCTCTACTCGTACAAATGTTCACTACCGGTAGTCAACTTAAGGAGAAGAAGGGGTGAAAGTGGAAAAACATCTTGAAAGCCAAGACTTATTATGCCGTTTCGGTAGTTCGAGGAGATTTAGGTACGTGGCGGAGAACTGAAAGGGGTGAACACAGCCAGAAGAAAAGGGGGGTGTGTCCAGCAAGAAGGCCTCAACACGGAAGTAGACTACCGTAATCAGTGATCACTCGTTCTTTGAATCCCGAGGAGAGACAAAAAGTGACATTTGACTCTCAACAATTCTCGTGAGTATTAAAATCCTCGCTCCCCAATAACATTTCGGAAATCTAGAATCACTATCGGATGAACTGGCACTACTTGTTGTCCGTGTACTAGTACAATTAGCCTTGTAGACAACCAGCGCACATACCACATGCCTCGTTTGATCCCTCCAAGGATTTCTTCCACGTTTGCATCGCATTGCCCTAGTTGTACTGTTAGCATCGATACTCGAACGGTGTACGCAAATCAAACTAGGTCCATGATATCCCTCAATCTTGCTGACGAAGCGAACGAATGAGATGCTGTAATCTCCCCAAGGACTACCGGGGTGTATGCCGGTTTAACAAGCAAGCAGAAACGTGTGGAGATGCAGATGGCAAACTTGCGCTCGAGTGGAGCGCACATAGGCACGCATTGCAGACGTAATGTCATAGTACAGTACAGTACTTGAGTACCGTAAAAACTTTTGCAATTGGCCATCTCGGAAAAAAGGGATATCTTCGAAGGATGGTGTATGAACAGGGGGAGGGCTAAGCGAGCTATGACTCATACAGCCGAGTGATAATCTGTGATTCAGAAATTAGATTCCCGCTTTTTGTAATATAAAATTGAGTCTGTATACGAGAATAAAGTTAGATAAAGAATGAACTACCAAGATTCCAAAACAAGGGAGAATAATGAGTCTTTGGAGAATCTTCATGGCTCATATATAAAAAGTAAAGTCATAAGATTTAGAGGCTTGAAAACTCTGGAAATTGTAATTAATTCAAGAGTTTTTATGACTCGGAAGAGTGAAACTACATGAATCATAAAGCGTAAGTATACCGAAATCAATATAAGATTAGGGAAAATATTTGAAATGCAAAATAGATAGTATCAAGACTTATGACAAGAATTCTAATTATACCTTGACTTGAATTTGCGATTTAATATCTTCTTCAAAATATATTCAAGATGAATTACTATCAAGTAGCATGGACCAAAACCAAAGACAATTAGCTAATGGGTATTGAACCAACAAAATCTCAATCCCGTTATTTGAGTTGAACAAACGTACAGCTAATGGCAGAAAATTTGGGTTCTTATCTTTCTGGAACATCACCGAATTCCTCTCAAGAAGCAAGGTTATCTCTAAAAGCCTACTCAGCAAAAAGCAGCCAATCAGTTCCAAATTCCACAACGAAAAATTAGCCACCAGGTTAAAAGACAGGAAGGAATAGAAAAGCTAGAGATCAATACTAAAGGGAGAGCTTCTAAACTAGAAATTGGAAACTATAGTCAATGCTGGTAGCAGGAGTTGGAAGAGAAGTTATATAGTCACTTCCTTGAATGGCGAGCACAGGGGCAGATTGTGAGGAGGAGATGGTTTCAGATTCAAGGAGGATTTCAATTCTGTGAACTGTATCCTGATCGGAATTTGGATATATTCTGATTCAGTAATGAGTAGTTCGCTGGTTTTCTAGGACGATATCATATTAGTCTCCGTAGTATCACAAAAAAAGACCAAAAGATTCCTCTCGAGTATTAAACCTTAGTTATTAACTAGCTTCGTTTCAACTACAGAATCTCTCAGCCTCGTCTCACCTCATTTCTTGATACAGTACTTATACCACGAGTTAGTTGCTTTCTGGAGTCTTGTAACCGGTACGGGTACTCGGTTATTGGTTTTGTTTTATGTTTTATTTTAAGTATCGCTTTGATACTTGGTTTTGTTTTATGTTTGGTTTTAAGTATCGTTTAATACTTAGTTTTGTTTTATATTTTGTTTTAAGTATCGTTTTGATACTTGGTTTGTTTTACTAAAGAGTATCACTTGATACCTTTGATTAGCTTCATTCATGCTAGAAATGAACAAGATTTGTATATTTAAAGACCGCCTGTTTCTATGATGAAAGAGGTAGACTTCGACAGATAGTATTTCAATATACTTAGTTGAACGGTTACTTCTTTATTCCTCAGTAGACTTTCGAAATCTCCTTTAGTTCTCAGCTCTCTCCTCCTCTCTAGTAGAGCAGGTCACCTGCCAACTATTATACTTATTACTGATAATGTGATTAGTACCTTGCGAACACGTTACAAGTCTAATATTTGCAATCTCGATAAAACTCCTATTTTATTTGAGTATTTGGAAGGTAAGACCTATGATTATATGAGAGAAAAAACTATTGGTGTAAGGTATTTGTAAGGTACTGGTTACGTTTTCGGTAATAGGTATGATAGGCGGTAGGTGGCCTGCTCTACCCAACAGGAGGTAAGAACTGAGAATTAAATGAAGCTTCAAGGGTGCACTGCGAAATAAAGAAGTAACCATTCAACCAAGTATATTGAAATACTGTCTATTGAAGTCTGCCATTTCCATCATGGAATCAGGCGGTCTTTAAATACACAAATCTGTTCATATCTAGTATGAACAAAACTACTCAAAGGTATCAAACAATACACTTTAGTAAAACAACTTAAGTATCAAAACAATACTTAAAACAAAACATAAAACAGAACTAAGTATCAACTGATACTTAAAGCAAACCAAGTCTTAAAGTGATACTTAAAATAAATCAAGTATCAAAGTAATACTTAAAACAAAACATAAAACAAAACCAAGTATCAAACGATACTTAAAACTAACAATAAATGATCAACTCTTCTTATGCTACATTTATACCTACTTGAATCCTGTACTTGGTAGATGGCATATCCTTTTGGCTATTGACTTAATAGGATCCCACAAAACCTCAGCAGTATTGGAGAAGTTGTATTAGCATAATATCACACTATCTCTTAGTCCTAGTAGCTGTACTAGCCTGCTGCAACCCCTCTATGTCTTAATCAACAAGTCATTTAAGGAAACTATGCGGGATCTTACCAATATTGCAATTTTTGAGGTGGAAAGTTTTGAGGCCTTTCACTGATGGAGTATTAGCGAATACTGTATCCTTACCACCTCCTGTATCGGGGATACCTACTACCAATTTCACCTTGAAAAAAGTAATTTAAGTTGTTGAGTATTCCGGAAGGTTGGGCTTTTCCTCCTGGCGGATGGGAGTTGTGATTCTGAACTAGACATAAAGAACTTTGCTGGGTTGGAAATTGGTAATTAGAGAATTGATTCTGGAGTAGTGAATGCAATGACTGGCATTCCTATGGATAGTGATAATGATAATACTATAGAATTTGTTTAATTTATTTTGTTTATTCAATTTATCATATTCTACAAAGATGTATAAAGTTTATCTGTAAATAAAAAAGAAAATACATGTAACAATCCCTCTTCAGATAGTTAGTTTTTGGCGATGGGGAACAATGCTTCTCTTCTTCTCCAGGTTCTTTCTTTAGTCATCTGATAGCACTAGACCTCTGCCTACGTTACTGATAGTACAAGACCTTTGTCTTCGATCGGGAATGCCTATCATGAGCTTTTATTAACTTTTCTTCATGAAGAGCTTTCCATGGTAGAACGATAACGTTGCAATAAAGATAAAGATCGTAAAGGTATTTTATATTTGTTAAAGTAATAAGTAGGAAAAGTACTTAGAAATTAATCTAATTTTGTTTAAACTCGTACCTCGAACATTGGCATACGACGAGCCTCAGAGCCGGGCCCCCAGGTTGTCGCATCCCAGATACTACTAACTATGAACTAATTAAACCTCCAACCCTGTACCTCAAACATGCCTGCGCCATGCTCCAATACGAACACTAAATACAAAGCCATCAATGGTAAAGCAAAGCCCTCCTCAGCCTAGCCTACCCGCCAGCCAAGTTACCTATACAAAATACAAAAATTCCACTACCACCACCTGAATGTGATCTCGCAAAAAACCTCCTCCACAATAGAAACCTACCTGAGCACCCCCACTCAATAATCCCAGGACACTGCGCCCACCACCTTGGCACCCATCTCTATTCCCAAACAAAAGAAACACCCAACACTCAAGTGCGTAGACTCAAGGCAAAGCTGACTTACAGGGCGAGGACTCTCTAGCCAAGGGGATACGAACTATTGTAGAGAATCTAGGGAGCACAATACTGGCAGTGCAGCCCAAACACCACAATGGAAGCAGTCAGAACGAGACAGTTTCCAAGCTGCCAATACTTGACTGAACATATCCAGGTATTCAGATCCTCCTCCAACTCCTCAGCTCGCTCCATGGACAGTGAACCCGCCGTAGACTCTGTAGTAGCTGTTTCGTTACCGTAAACTGGTGAAGGCGATGACCCTTCAGAATCGGAGACAAGTAGCACAGGTGAGGTCTGATCTTGTTTGACCTGGCGGTTCTTGGTTTTCTTCCTCTTCCTATCCCCAGGTACAGGTCTAGTAACAGGAGTGAACGAGCTACCTTCATCACTACCCACTACCGCAGGAGAGACGCTACCAGAGGCATTACCCCGACCAGCCATGGGCTCAACCACAGAGGACTCAGGTACTAGCTCCCCTGAAGGGGGTGATACCACTGCAGCTAGTATTACAACACTAGGATCCACTCCACCCACACCAGGAGCAAGCACCTCAACGAGCTCCGACAAATCAGGAACTAGTCAACCCACCCCACCACCTATAACAGCAGTTGCAGCAAGGGTTGGGATAACTGGCAGCGCAAAATTCTCAGGAGAGAGCTCCTCCATTGGACCCTGAGAACTCTCAGGATCTAGCCCACCCTCCCAACAAGACCACTGTAGTAACTGAAGTGACTGAGAGGACAGGCGAAGAGGGGATAACTGTAGGAGCTTCAGCAGTCAATATCGTGAGATAACCGTGATTAATGGCAAGTTCATTCTTGAGGGCAGCCAACAAGAGAGATATCTCTTGCCCAGCTTGATGAAATCACTGAGAAAGGAGGGAGATGTGATGCCAAAGAAGAGAGACTTCAGCCTCCAGGACGAAGATCTTCACGACGGCACGACACAAAAGCACTGACGAACGTAGAGCAGATGTGACAGAGGGGACAGAGGCTTGCTTAACTATTGCAATCGTGTGTAATGATCCCTCCTCGGATAGTTAGTTCTTGGCGATGGGAAATGATACTTCTCTTCTTCTTCTGTTTCTTTCCTTAGTTTTACGATCGCACTAGGCTTCTGCCTATGTTACCGATAGTACAAGACCTTTGTCTTCTATCAAGAACACCTATCATAAGCTTTCTCTAACTCTTCTTTGTGAAGAGCTTTTCTTGGTGTAACAATAACATTGCAATAAAGATAAAGATCATAAAGGTGTTTTATAGTCGTTAAAGTAATAAGTAGAAAAAGTGCTTAGAACAAAGCATGAAGAACCTATCCTCCTCAGCTGCATTGGCCTCCTTATATAGTATTCTTCCAGCCCGTAGTCATCTGACCCAAAGTGGTCACATGTGTGAAACCAAATAATAACAAACTTGTCATGTAACCAAAGTGGTTACACGCTCAAAACCCATGACCTCATAGTAAGGTCATGTGTAAAAACTTATAAACTAATCATAACGCAATAAACAAGTCATATGACTTGACTGAGTCATATGTGTAAAACCCATAACCTCATAACCAGGTCATGTGTAAAGCATAAATCATATGTGCAAGGTATACCCGCAAGGCACACTCGCAAGACATATTTGCCAGGCATATGTCTGATGACTCATAATCGAGTTATGTGTAAAACGTAATAAATCATAACATAATAAGTCATATAACCCAAATGAGTCATATGCGTGAAACAATAACATACCTATGACTCATAATCATGAGTCATGTGAAAACCTTTTCTGTGCCAAGCTACGTTGATAATATTAGCTCCTCTCCCCCTAAGCCTGAGTCCCATCATGCTTTATTCCCAAGTTTCAATAGTTCCTGTCATGCCGAACGCAAGGACCTCTAAAGCCTATTGAACTTGTCGTCCACTTCTCGCTATCTTATCCTCACCGTTTCCAAGGTGAGGTTTGCTATCTCAATCATGCATCATTGACTGTTGGTTACCTGTCTTAGCTCTGCGATCATTTTTTGTTTGCCGAGATTGTGGCCTCGGCCTGGCCAAGTTGTTCTGGGAGTCCTCTGATTTGCCTATGCAGGCTTCTGGTATCCGGTTCCATTTCCGTAGATGAATTTTGGGCTCCTCCCTCCCTTGACCTCATCTTCGAGGCCCTAGCCCTCTGCCATATTGTGGTGTTCTTTCCGTCCAACTTATTCTTTGTTTCATCCTTCTGCGGGTAGTATCTCGCAGTGATCTTCTTCATCCTGTGCATTTTACAGGTGTTGTTGAAGCACTGTTTCCAGTGCTTTAGGGCATGGTCTAGGCATGGACTATACTTTTTGTATTCTCTTGGGAACAATCTCGAGCCTTCCTTGTCTCCATAGTACGTAGAACATCTATCATCGTAGCATACTATCCATGACATGGATTTATGCTGTAGTTGTTTTTCCCTTTCCTTAAGTTTTTTGTTGGTCGGCTCCATGAATAAGTATTCAGGGCTGGTTGGTATGGTTTAGCGAAGGCTATCGCCCCAGCCCTCATGTGGTTGCATTGGTGCGAGAGGCTTTCCCTCGCCTTTGTCTTGGTTGAATGTGATCGTTACATGAGCTGGGCTTGCCTGGGTATCACAGGTGGAAGGTTGAGATGGCATCTTATATGTGTTCGAAGTTGTGTACTGAGTACCAAGTTTTATCGTGTTCTGGTAAATAACCGGTGCACTAGGCTCAGTATTGTAGATTCCTGTAGAAGAAGCGAGAATCGACCATCTCGTTGAGTTCATATTCTGATTCTCTATTGAGTTCAATTGGAGGAGGAGGAATAATTGTTCGTGAGGGAAACTTATTGTCGTTGTGTAATTCGAGAAGTGAGATGTGGAATGTATTATGTATTCGCATTGAAGGGGGAAGGTTGAGTTTATAAGCTTCATTGCACACTCTTTCCAGTATCTTGAATGGTCTGATTTTCTTGTAGTCCAATTTCTTTGATAGTCGCATCGTATAGATATTGAGTGGTATTAGTCATACCATATCTCCCAGTGGTATGTAAGAATCCGCTCTTCAGTGTTTATCGTAATGTTCTTTTTGCCATTATTGTACTTGACTTCTTTCGTATTGTAATGTCTCATATAGTTTTCCCATATCTGTTTTATCCGGTAGTATACCGTTAATCGTATGATATGTGGCCTGACTTTGTGGATGTTGTCTGTAATTTGCGAAGAAGGGTGTCGTACCAATTGTTTCTTGTTTACCATTGTTGTATGCGAATTCAGCCATTGATAGCAGTTTGTACCAATCATCTTGTTCGTAATTGATGTAGGCCTGGAAATATTGTTTGAGTATTACATTTACCCGTTCCATTTGTCCATCCATTTGTGGGTGACATGCTCTGCTCAGCCTGTTTTGTATCACCATTTCTCCGAATACTTTTTTCCACAGTCCTGATGTGAGCAATATTCCTTGGTCAGTAATGATATTCTTTGAGAGACTGTGAAGTCGGAAGACTTCTTGCAAGAATGTTTGTATAAAATCCCTCATGTCTATATCTTTTCTAACCGGAATGAAATGACTCATTTTGGTCAGATGATCTACCATGAGCAGGATGCTATCGCATTTCTCCGATAATGGTAGGTCCGTGATGAAATCCATAGCAATTGTTTCTCATAGTTGTTCGGGAACTTCGTTCAATTTCAGTAATCAGTATGGTGTGTGTTTAGCCATTTTCGTCATTTGGTATATGTCGCAATTCTTGACATATCTTTTGACATCTTCGCACAGTCCTGGCCAATTGAATGACCTTGTGATGAATTCTGTGGTTTTAGCCGTTCCTCCGTGTCCTACCATTCAGATATCGTAGTGTTGTCGTATGATATCTGTTCTTCTCTTTTCTTCTTCCGGAATCCATTATTTTCTGTCGCACTACTTGTTTCCATCCTCCCATTGGCATAAACCCAGAGCGATTTCTTTCATCTCCTTTTTTCCTTCCTCCAATACTTCTCTTATTACCTGAATTGTTTTGTCTCCTTCGTTTGCCTTCTTGATTTCCTTTTCTTCTGTTGATGTGAATTGGATAACCTCCATTGCCTCGAAGTAGATCTTTGGTAATAGTGTTCGCGTTTTTTGTTTGATTCTTTCGTCTTCTTTTGTTTGTAGTTTGTCACTTGCAATCTTTGTAAGAGTGTCTGACTTTCCACTTTCTCTGCCTGGTCGGTATTTAATTTTGAAGTTGTATTTGCTGAGGTTTTCCATTCAACCTATCTGGTGGTCGTTCAATTCCTTGGTAGTCATGAACGAGACGAGATTCTTGTGGTCAGTTAGAACTCGAACTGGATGGTTGTTGTTCAGAATATATCTCCTCCATTGCTTGAATACTTGAACTATTGCTAATAGTTCTTTGTTTGCGATGTTGTAGTTGCATTCCGCTAGAGTTATTGTCTTGGATTGGTAAGACACTGGCCTCTATTTTCCATCTTCATATTGTTGCGATAGTATGCCTGAACTACATACTTCAAGGCCTCCATTTAAATCATTATCCTTCAGTTTGGGTCGAAGTGTATCAGTATTTGTGCTGATGTCAGATTTGTCGGGATGGCATCATATACCTTTTGTTCTGTTTCTCCCTATTCCGATTTCTTGTCTTGCTTGGTCAGGTTATAGAGTTGTTTTGCCAGCCTGCTAAACCCTTCTATGAACCTTTGATAACAGTTGCAGAATCCCATAAAGCATTGAACATCCGTTTTGTTGTTTGGTTTGGCCCAATCCCATATTACTGTTGTTTTAACTAGGTCGACCTTGACCCTGCTCCGATTGATGATAAATCCAGAGTATTCAGTTTCTTCTTTATAGAATTCGCATTTCGTTAGTTTGATCTTCATTCCTGATCCTTGTATTACGGCCATGATGTTGCTGACATCCTACTAATATTGTTGCATATTTTCTAAGTAGATATGTACATCGTCCAAGTATACAATGCAACATATGTCGAGGTACCTGTTAAGTACCTTGTTAATCCATCTTTGGAATGAAGGCGGTACATTGGTTAGCCCAAAAGACATAACCAAGTATTCAAACATTCCGTATCTTGAGGATAATGTTGTATTCCATTCGTCTCCTGCTTTGATTCGTATATTGTAGTATGCGTCATTGATGTCGAGCTTAGTGAAGTATTTTGCTGACCGTAGTGTATCCAGTGCTTCTCCAATTAAAGGTAGTAGATATCAATCTTTCTTGGTAACCAAATTGAGGGCTCTGTAGTCTACACAGAGTCTCATCTTTCTATCTTTCTTTTTGACAAATAGTATTGGAGATCCTCTTGATGCAAAGGAGTCTCTGATCTATCCTCGCTTTAGGTTTTGCTCGATATGGTTTCTAAGTTCTTTGAGCTCTGCTTCTTCTAGTAGGTATAACTTCTTGTAGAGAATCTCTTTTGGTTTTCCCATTTTCTCGTCTTTGTCCAGCTGAATCTCATGGTCGATTCTTGGTCTTCGGGGTGGTAGCCCGGTAGCTTCCTCTTCTTAGAATAGATTCGTGAATTGATGATATTCTTTTGCAATCAATTCTTCCCATCCTTGTTTGCTTTTATATTTCTTATCTTGGATTGCTAGTTCTGTGCTGATATTGATCTTCGCTAGGACAGCTTTTTCGTCTTCATATGTCCATTTGAGAATTCCTGTTGAATCTTCTCTTTGATAGTACCATCCAAAGGCTTATGCTGTGATCTCCTTGATCTCAATTCTTTTTGTTGTATCAGGCTGGTTTTGGTCTGTGCTTCTAAATCCCTTATCTCACCTTGTAGTTTCTTCCAGTTGATCTACTTTGTATAGATCTTCTTTGTTGATTTTTTGAATGATCAACTGTGCGATTCGATCGCCTTTCTGGACTTCGTAGTCCTCTTGGGCCAGGCTGGCTAAAACTGCTTGATTTCTCCTATATAATCGGCGTCAATCACTACCGCCATAGTCATGAGTTGATATTTAACTGCTAGACCACTAATGAGTGCTATCCATCCATTGGTGCCTTCTGGTAGTCCGATGGCTATTCCTATTACTATCATTGCCTGTCTATTGGCAGGTATCTTGGGTTCTTTGATGGTATACAGGTCGTGTCCTACTACCCCTTTGGAACCCTTGGTAGGCACTTTTGCTCCTTGGTCCAGCTTTTGTATTCGGACGCTCTTATCATGTCACATCTCAGCTAACTTTGCATGCAAGGTTTCTTTTTCCACTTCTCGTATTGGTGTCGAGTTGACCACTGGTGAAGGTCATCTTGTTCTCATTCCAATTGATTGTTGGGTTATGTTTTGATCACCATAGCATTCCTGGAACTATCTCATGGTTCTTGAGATCTGCTACCTGAAATGTTGCCCTTTTCCTATGGCTGTCAATGTCCTTGAGTACTGTCGCTATATAGGTTATAGGACTCGTTACACTTGGCTTTCCATCTGCTAGGTAGACTTGTCTCAGTTTCTTCACTTTTTTGGTGTGGAGTCTGTATTTGTTGCAAATTTCTTTGTCGATGAAGTCTTTGGTCGCTCCCGAGTCGAGCATTGCATATATCGTTGTTTCTTGGTACTTTTCATTGTGTATCTTCATCTTGATCATCGCATGATCTCCGTCTTCTTCTCCCCTTTACGTGCGTAGTGCCATATAGTAGTTTACTAACTTGATGGGCTTTCCAGGTCTACATCGTGGGTCTCCCAAACCACTATTTGCTGGGTATCCTTGTCTTTTTCTGCCGGTAAATCTTCTGCAATCATTTCAGGAATGATGCTCCTCTGTTGAGCTTGAAAGCGATTGTTTCCAGCAGCCCTAGTCTCTTAATGTCCACTGTCTGGTCAGCTTCTGCATTCTTGTTTCTGATATCCTGCTTTTCCGCACCTCAAGCAGAGTTTCCTCTTCATTCTTCTAGCGTATTCTTCCTTCGACAGGTTCAGAGCAAGTCCTATTCTTGATTTGTCTAACTCCATTGGTTCTCCTGGTGGTAATGCTCTACTTTCACCATGAGCTGCTTGCGGTTTGACTCTTCCATCTACATTTCTAGATGATTGGGCCACCCAGTATGCTATAGTGTTTTCTAAGTTATTTCGAACTATGTTTAGTTTACTTTCCTTATCGATCGCCCATCTTGCAAATTATTCTGCTAATGTATAGCACAAGTAGGAGATTCTCTATGCTTCCCAGAGTCTCTCACTACAGTTTCTTAGGAGGATGATGATGAGGCTAGTATCATCAAACTCTGCCTTGTATTCCAATAGTCGGTATTCGTTCTAATATGCTGAAAAGGTCTGTTTTCCTTGTTGAAGTTTCTCCAGCTTTCGTCATAATGTTTCTTTAGCGTTGGGATCTGCGAATTGTTTGAAGAGTGTCACCTTGAATTCCTCATACATGATCCATTCCCTCTGCTTCCCTCTATCTTAGAAGGGCATGATTCATTGTCCAGTGAGTCCTCTTAGTAGAGATTCCACATAGGAAATTTTGATCTCATCGTGGTGTTCTCCATATCCCTTGATAGCAAAATACCATTCGCATTGTACCAGGAATATTCATAGCTTATCTTCAGCTCCTTCATATGTGTCAGGTTCTTTTATTTTCGATCGTTGGATATTTCCTTATCCTGTGTTTCATGTTGCTGCTAGAAATACCTGAAACTGATTTTTAGTTATTCCAAGTATGCTAGTGCCTAGTGCTAGGGTAGCTGGGGCTGGTGGCACTGGTACTGCTGATCCCGACATTCTCTCAGGTCGTAGAGTTCCTGCAGGAGAGCTATCGACTGGTGATTCCTTTTCTGGGGTTACTGGGCTTTCTGCCTTTAAGGGCTCTGTTGAAATGTGATCTAGGATGTCGCTAAATCCTCCTAAGTTAAGGTTTTGATCGCCAATGTCGATATCTCCTTCCCTATTTGGATTGAAGGATGCCGTCATGTATTGTTTAGCATCATACTAGATAACACTTTGTAATGTAACTATCCCTCCTCAGATTGTTAGTTCTTGGCCACGGGGAATGATACTTCTCTTTTTCTTTTGTTTCTTTCCTTAGTCTTACGATAGCATTAGACTTCTACTTATCTTACCGATAGTACAAGACCTTTGTCTTCTATCGGAAACACCTGTCATAAGCCTTTTCTAACTCTTCTTTGTGAAGAGCTTTTCTTGGCATAACAATAACATTGTAATAAAGATAAAGATCATAAAGGTATCACGAACGTGGCTTAGCGAGGAAAGGGTTTTCATGTGATGCATAGTTATGAGTCGCAGGTACGTTATTGTTTCACACATATGACTCATTCGGGTCATATGATTTGTTATATGTTGGATTTGTGATGCTTTTGCACATGGCTCAAATATGAGTCATGGGACGTACATAGGGCGAGTGTGCCTTGCGAGTATATCTTGCGCGTATGCCGTGCGGGTAAGCCTTATGCATATGATTTATGTTTCGTACATATGACTCGGTCGAGTCATATGATTGGTTTATTGTGTTATGATTGGTTTATGAGTTTTTTGCACATGACCTCGCTATGATGTCATGAGGTTTGAACATATGACCATGTTGGTCACATGATTAGTTATTATGATTTTGTTTTGCACATGTGACCACTTTAGGTCACATGACTATGGGCGGAAGAACACTATATAAGGAGGCCGATGCGGCCGAGGAGGATAGGTTCTTCACGCTTTGTTCTAAGTACTTTTCCTACTTATTACTTTAAACAAATATAAAACACCTTTACGATCTTTATCTTTACTGTGACGCTATTGTTACGCCAAGGAATGTTCTTCACGAAGACAAGTTAGAGAAAGCTTACGATAGGCGTTCCCAATAGAAGACAAAGGTCTTGTACTATCGGTAACGTAGGCAGAGGCCTAGAGCTATCATAAGACAAAGGAAGAAAGAGACAGAAACGAGAAGTATCGTTCCCTGTTGCCAAGAACTAACTACCCAGAGAGAGATCGTTACAAAAGGTATTTATATTCGTTAAAGTAATAAGTAGGAAAAGTACTTAGAATTCAATCTAATTTTATTTAAACTTGTACCGCCAATACTGGCATAGGACGAGCCCCCAGGCCAGGCCCCCAGGTTGTCGCATCTCGGATACCACTAACCACGAACTAACTAAACCTCTAACCCTGTACCTCGAACATGCCCACACCATGCCCCAACCTGAACACTAAATACAAAGCCATCAACAGTAAAGAAAAAATCCTCTACAGCCCAGCCTACCCGCCAGCCAAGTTCCCCGTACAAAATACAAAAATTCCACTACTGCTACCTGAATGTAACCCCGTAATAACCTCCTCCACAGTTGAAACCCACCCAAGCATCCCCACTCAATGATCCCGAGATACCCCGTCGACTACCCTAGTACCCATTCCCATTCCCAAACAAAAGAATCAACCAATACCTAAGCGCATAAACCCGAGGGAAAGCCAACTTGGAGGACAAGGGATCCCTAGCCAAGGGGGTACAAACCGTTGTACAGAATCAGGGGGGCACCATACCGGCAGCGCAGCCCAAATACCTCAACAGAAATAGACAGGACGATATAGCACCAAGCCGTCGGCACTTGACCCAACATGCCCAGGTATTCAACTCTTCTTCCAACTTCTCAGCTTCCTCCGCAGGCCGCGAACTGTAAAGTTGATGACCATTTCGAGTCAGGGACAAGCAGCACAGATAAGGTCTGATCTTGTTTGACCTGGCACTTCTTGTTTTTCTTCCTCTTCATACCCCCAGGTGGAGGTCTAGTAACAGGAGTGGACGGGCCACCCGCATTACCACCTACCACCACAGGAGGGATGTCACCAGAGGCGTTACCCCGACCAGCCACGGGCTCAGTCACAGAGGACTCAGGTACCTTCCCCCCCGAAGGGAGTGATACCACCGCAGCTGGTATTATCACGCCAAGATCCACCCCACCTACACCAGAAGCAAGCACTTCAACTGACACTGAAAATTCAGGAACTAGTCCACCCACACCACTACCCATAACAGCAGCTGCAGGAGGTGCCAAGATAATCGGTGGCGTAACATTCCCCTGAGGGAGCTCCTCTACTAGACGCCGAGAACTCTCAGAGTCTAGCCCACCTCCCCCAACCGAGACCACTATAGTAACTAAAGCGACGGAGGGGACAGGCGAACAGGGGATAACTATTGGCGCTTCAGCTACCAACATCGTGAGATAACAACGATTAACAGCACGTTTATTCTCGAGGGCAGCCGACAAGGTAGATATCTCTTTCCCAGTACGATGAAATCGCCGAGAAAGGACGGAGATGTGATGCTGAAGGTGAGAGACTTCAGCATCTAGGGTGAAGTTCTTCTTGATGGCACGAGACAAAACCACTGATAAATGTAGAGTAGACGTGACAGAGGGGTTGGGGGCTCGCTTAGCCATCACGAATGTATTGAGGTGACTGTAATGAACAACCGAAGAGATAAGTAAAAGGAAGAAACGACTTCCAGCAAACATAGGAGGAGGTATAACAACGAAATCCGCAAAAGGTGTTCAAAGTTAAAGACTTGAAGCCTATCATGATATAGACATCAAGGGCTCTCATTGGATCAACACCGAACCTTCACGTCTAATATGGAGTGAAAGAAGGAGGAAAACTACTTAGAATAAAGCCTGAAGAACTTGTCCTCCTCGACCACATCGGCCTCCTTATATAGTGTTCTTCCTGCCCATAGTCATATGACCCAAAGTGGTCACATGTGTGAAACCAAATCATAACAAACTTATCATGTGACCAAAGTGGTCACACGATCGAAACCTATAACCTCATAGCAAGGTCATGTGCGAAAACTCATAAACCAATCATAACGCAATAAACAAGTTATATGACTCGAATAAGTCATATACATGAAACCCATGACCTGATAACAAGGTCATGTGCAAAACATAAATCATATATACAAGGCATACCTGCAAGACATACTCGTAAGGCATACTCGCCAGGTGCACGTCTCATGACTCATAATCGAGTCATATGCAAAACATAACAAATTATCATATAGTAAGTCATATGACCCAAATGAGTCATATGGGTAAAACAATAACATACCTATGACTCATAATCATACGTCATGTGAAAACCTTTTCCCATGCCAATCTACATTCGTGATAATACATGTCTTATTTGTCCTTGCTGATCACAGACTCAAGGGGGAAAGCAGGGACCTCACTCGCATATTTCGCCATTCAGTACAAATTACCGAGATGGCCAATTGTAAAAGTATTTACGGTACTTGAGTACCGGTACCGTAAGAACTCAAATCATTGAACCTGGCGCTAAGCGGTCAAATTATGGTGTGACATGCCAAGAAATCTTGTGCAATATCAGTTTCACATTTCATTTTAGTGAGTTATCCTCATAAAATATATTATTTTCATCTTCATGTTCATCTAACTCAGCCATGTCTTCCTGCAAGTCACCCTCCTCCAATTCCAATTGTAACCGGTACAGGTACTCGGTTATTAGTTTTGTTTTATGCTTTGTTTTAAGTATCGCTTTGATACTTGGTTTGTTTTAAGTATTATTTGATACTTAGTTTTGTTTTATGTTTTGTTTTAAGTATCGCTTTGATACTTAGTTTTGTTTTATGTTTTATTTTAAGTATCGCTTTGATACTTGTTTTGTTTTAAGTATCATTTGATACTTTGTTTTGTTTTATATTTTGTTTTAAGTATCGCTTTGATACTTAGTTTTGTTTTATTTTTTATTATAAGTATCGCTTTGATACTTGTTTTGTTTTAAGTATCATTTGATACTTAGTTTTGTTTTTAGTTTGTTTTAAGTATCGTTTGATACTTAGTTTTGTTTTATATTTTGTTTTAAGTATCATTTGATACTTAGTTTTGTTTTATGTTTTGTTTTAAGTATCGTTTGATACTTAGTTTTGTTTTATGTTTTGTTTTAAGTATCGCTTTGATACTTAATTAGTTTTATCAAAGTGTATCAATTGATACCCTCTCACTTGTTTCGTTCATGCTCGACATAAACAGATTTGTGTATTTAAAGACCGCCTGTTTTTACAATAGAAAAGGCAGACTTCAACAGACAGTATTTCAATATACTTGGTTGAACGGTTACTTCTTTGTTCTTCAGTACACCCTCGAAGCCTCCTTTGGTTCTCAGCTTTCGCCTCCTCTCTGGAAGAGCAGGCCACCTGCCAACTATCGTATCTATTACCGATAACATGATTAGCACCTTCCGAACACATTACACCAATCCTCCTCTACCCTGCCTCCAATCTTTTCGACCTTCAACAAGGTACATTTTGTCTATTCCCTTAATAGAGATTTCGTAGTCACAACTTCTGCTAATTTGTAGAGAGATACCAAGAATCTGCAATACCTTGACTATAACCTCCGCTCGATCTCTGGTGAACTATTCTCAGGCCTCAACGACTGCCCAGGTTATCAGCACCCTCCTCCGACCTATCATGCTTCCTGTTAACCTTGCTCCAGTCAACAGTCTCTCTTCCTCCTCCACCTCGACAATTTCAAGCCGCTCTTTGAGAACCTCCTATTAATTTGTTAGGGGCAAGGTAGCTTTTTTTTTCAAGTTTATAAAGGTATGTGAATATACTCTAAGTATATCCTTGAATGGGCAACTGATTGACACATCAAGAGGTTGTACCAAGGAAGTACAGCCCACGGGAATATGGCTAATAGTAATATCCATATCTCATAGCGTATTTAAGACTTCTTCAGTCTTATGTGCACCGAAGAGGTTGATGTAACGTATTCACAAGGTGCTAATCACGTTATCGGTAAGGAATACGATAGTTGGCAGGTGGCCTGCTCTTCCGGAAAGGAGGCGAGAGCTGAGAACTAAAGGAGGCTTCGGGGTGTACTGAGAAACAAAGAAGTAACCGTTCAACCAAGTATATTGAAATACTGTCTGTCAAAGTCTGCCCTTTCTATCACAGAAACAGGCGGTCTTTAAATACACAAACCTGTTCATGTCTTAACATGAACGAAACTAATCAAAGGTATCAATCGATACACTTTGGTAAAACTCCTTAAGTATCAAAACGATACTTAAAACAAAACATAAAACAAAACCAATAACTGAGTACCCGTACCGGTTACATTCCCCAAAACAAAACAACTGTTTAAACAAACAAAACCTAATAATCATCAAAAGCCGAGTCTGAGAAACTAAAGGCTTTAGTTTCCGCTAAAAACTCTTCATCGTAAGTGTCACACCAGGGACAAGAGGAAACGCTAAGGAAACACTTAGACTCGAAGAAATCTAAATCACAGTAGTCACGAATACCAGATTCGTGCTGTACATCAACCCAAGCATGATCGCAATCAGGGCAGTAGTCAATCCAGAGGATTTCGAAATAGTCTTCAAGTTGGATAACATCGCGGTTCAACAACAGTCCAACAATCTGTTGTCGCAGCCTCACATTGAGCTCCACATAGTTTGACATCATTATGGTATTCGGATGGTGATTGGTGACTAGATAAAGTTGTCCAGAGCCTGCTCCATAGTTTGATTCTCCTCATCGCTGCTTTCGAATTCCGACTCAAAGTATGGTGCTCAAAATCCATCTCTAGCTTCGAGTTCTGTGTGCCATCGCTCAGTTTCCGGCATTGTAGGTGTCCAGCACATGGTGATATAATTGATTGTTGAGGGGAGGGATTCGTTTGGCATGTTGTCTTTCCACTATCCATTCACCATATCCATAGCGTGCTCTAGTCCTTCCAGTGGTTCCCAACTGTTTTCCCTCGTCGGATATCCTTTCCATTTGACTAGGAACTGATCATTTCCATGCCAAATGCGGTGGTCTCTGATTTCATCAACTTGCCATTCATGCTTCTTATCGATGATGATAGGTGCAGGCCGAGAGTGGGTTCTTCCAGGAAACTTGGAGTCGTCATTTGGATGGAATCGCTGGACAGCTGAGGCGTGAAAGACTGCAGTATTGCGGCGGTACATGTGTCCCTCCATCTGGACAGTGTAGTTCTCTGTATGCTCATCAAAGGATATGACTTTGAAGAGTCTGCACTATCGAGGTTGCAGTTTCTTGCTGCATCTGACATTGGTAATGAACATGTTACCGTGTACCATGAGCATGTCTCCTGGTGGGATGAGGACATGTTTGCGTCGTCGTTTCTGGGCAGTAGTGGTGCTTCGGAATCGGGCAGCCTTAACAGCCTGGAAGGCATCATTCCAAATTGCTTGGTGGCTGTTTAGATGGTCATCAGAGGCAGGGACTGAGGAGTTCTTAAATAGTGTTATAGGTAGGAGGGGGTATTGACGGCCAAAGACTGCCTTGTATGGTGACATCCCCAAGGTATCTGAAAATCCGGCGTTGATATATGCAGCGAGCTCAACAAGGGCTGGTTCCCAATTGGTTTGTCATTCATTGATTATATTCCTAATTCCGGTCTTAACCTCGCAGATTTTTCGTTCTGCTTGCCCATTAGTCTCATGGTGTCCAGGAGCACCCATAATGTGGTTTATTCCGTGGGAGGTCAAGGTTTGCTTCCAGAATCTGGCGGTAAAGTGGGAATCAGCATCACTGACAATAGATAAGTGGTACCCGTGGGGGGTAAACAAGTATCGTTGTAGGTTATTCCAGGTGTCTTTGGAGGAGTCAGTAACCTTCATTGGTATTAACCAGGTGTATCCAGAGAATCGATCCACCGCTACCAAGATGGTGTCATATCCGGTGGACTTGTTGAATGGTCCTGCGAAATCGATGGCATAGGATTCAAATATTTCACATGGTAGTTGGAGGGTCTGAGCTTTCCCTTCAGGAAGTTGTGTTCGCTCCTTATTTGCCTGACAGAGTTCGCATTGCCTGAAAAAATCGCGGAAGTCCTTTCGCATTTCAGGCCAGTCAACATATTCTGAGGCATATTGGAGGTTGCGATCCGCACGATGGTGTCCTTTGTTGTGGATTTCGGTAATAACATATTCTCTAATAGTCATTCCATTGAACATATGGCCTTTTGGTATGTATAGGCAGTGTTCACCATAACGGGTGCTGGTATAGAGCATTCCATTTAATATGTTGTAGGGGGCGAGGTCTCTATGCCTGGAGCTATCCACGGCTTTGAAGTAAATCGGGTCATGGCAGTATCCTGCTATCATTTGGCTTCGGAAAGAGGAGGTTAATTCTTCTGTAGTTGATCTAACATCTCGTTCATCCTCGATTAGGGATCCTCTTGTTGGTTCGATAGGCGCTTCCTCTTCCTCAAAGGTTTCATAAAGTTGACGCCGATGCTCGGGAATAGTAGGGGGTATGACCGAGACAATGGTTTCATTGTTATATACTCGTAAGGGTCCACCATATAGTGGTCATGAATCGATTATGGGAGGAGAGGATGGCAGGGCTGACTGTGGGGGGTGTAAATAGGATATTGCATCCACATAGGCTGCTGCTTGTTCGAGTTCTTCAAGACCTTGGTATCGTGTTGGAACAGGATTAAGGATATGAGGAGGTTGGGTCGATTCATCTTCATTGATCATCTCTTCTGCTCCTTCTACGGTGTTGAAGCTGGTGTATTTCGAATCGTCAGCAGGCATATAGTACGGTCGCTGGTATCTGTTGCCGAACTTGATCTCAGTCTGGTGAAAAGGGCAGGTGTCGTGATAACAGTGGGACCAGTGGAGTCTGCTTTGTTCAAGTTCGTGAGGAGGCGTGCTGCGGAGCGTGCAATTGTCTTTCCATTCTTCATCAATGTCCTTTCCTCGTTCTGTTCTGGCAGCACTGTACATGGTGTAAGAGAAAGGATTGGAGGGAGCGGCAGAGCTGGCAGCAGCCATCGATGGTACTTGTTCATAGGAGGTGTCGTCAGGGCTGTCTTCGCTTTGTCTTGTGTGGTCGTGAATAAGGGGAGGGTTTGCGAGGTCTTGATTCTCATATAGGCGGGAGAGAGCATCAGCTAAATAGTTCGTTCTTCCAGGGGTGTAGATAATTTTTGCATCATATTTGCTGATTTCGCCTATCCATCTTGTTCTTCTTCTTCCAGGTATCCTTTCTGTTTTAAGATTAGTGAGAGGTTGGTGGTCGGTCACAATAGTGAAGGTTTTGCCCATGAGGATGTGGTTGAAAGCGGTGAGGGCATCAATCACAGCAAGGGATTCCTTGTCTGTTGTCCCATAGTTCATCTGTGAATTAGTGAACTTTCTGCTGTGTAAAGCGGCCGGTCTTGCCGTTTCATGGGAGGCTCCTTGTCCAACCCATGCTCCAACTCCAACATCCGATGCATCAGTAATCAGCCATATTGGTTCTGGTTTGCTGTAGTCGATAAGTTGTATAACGTTGGCATTTTTTATCAATTCCTTGATGTTGGTAAAGGCTTGGTTATGAGTGTGGGTCCAGACAAATTCTGTATTGCCGGTAAGGTCTGTGAGCGGCGCTGTCACAGTGGCATGATGTGGTAGGAACTGGGCAATATAGTTGACTAGTCCTGGGAATCGCATGTGTTCCTTTTAATTCCGGGGTGTCGACCATTCCGTTAAACAGGCTATTTTTCCAGGGGCTGCGTGTATTCCTTCATCATCTATGACATGTCCTAGGATGTCGAGTTTATCGGCAAACAGAATTGACTTGTTTCTGCTAGCGTAGAATTTAGCTTCCCTTAGTTAGGTGCAAACCAGTCCTATATGGTAGGCATGTTCTATTTCGGTGTTCGTGAAGATGAGAATATCATCAATGTTGACCCAAACAAAATGGTGGAGGTATTCGCACAGGAGGTTTTCCATAATTCGCATAAAGGTGGCGGGCGCATTCATATCACCTTGTAACATAACTCGGCTAATGAAACTTCCGAAGGGTATTTTGAAACTGTTGTAGCGTTCGCTTTCTGGGTCTAACCTTGTTTGGAAGTAGGCATCGCTTAGGTCAATCTTACTTCGGAATCTAGCCCGTCCAACAGCATTTAGGATCTGGGTTTGGTTTGGGATAGCCGAGCTGTCCATAACCGTGTTTTCGTTCCGTAGCTTGAGATCAACCAAGGAGCGGATTCTTTTGCCATCTGCTTTGGGTTGAACAAACATAGGAGCGGCACCTGGGGCTTCTGCCCGGTAGATGACTCCTCTTCTTTGTTGTTGGTTGATCTAATCACAAAGTGGGCTTTTGTATGCGTCAGGAATCGAGTAGGTGGGTTGGTTCTTGAGATTGGAGGGGTCTTGGAGGCGGATGTGGTGGTTCACCTCTCTCATAGGCGGTAGTTCTTCGGGTATTTGATCAGGGAAAACATCAGAGTATTCATCCAATAGTTTTTGGGTAGTTGCTTCACAGACTGCGGCTTGGTATTCTCCGCTTGTTGGCTTGCATGAGACTCTGACCTTCTGATCTGGGAAATCAATGGTTGATTCCCCACACCTAATTATAGCTTTGTGGCGGTTCAGGAATGGCATGCCTATTAGGGCATCGTATTTGGCTAGGTTTCCAATCAGCATTTCCTGGAGGGGTAGTATAGCAGAACCAAGTCGAATAGTCACAGAACAGGGTTTATGGCTTGTGGATTGTGATCCTTTTACTGCTATATTGACTGGTATGGGTTGGTTAAGGTCTCGGGTTGGGAGTCCATGGACAAAGACAAAGGCATTACTGATCATATCTCTTCCGATTGCGCCAGTGTCGAAAAGGACTCCAGCCCTTTTGCCATTGATCAGGATGGTACCTTCCAGAGCGGTGTGTGCTTTGAATGTAGCTGGAGGTCGAACACTGTTGCATTCCACATCGATATATCCGATATGGATCTCTTCATATTCACTGGATTGGGTGTTATCGCTTTCAACATTGTTGGCCGACGCCTCTTGCTTAATTGCCTTTCCTTTTCCTTTCTTCGTAGGACAGTTCTTTGCCATGTGTCCTGTTTTTCCGCATTCAAAACATTCTCCCTTTTGCCGTCTCGATTCTTTGGAGGATTTTGTTTTCTTCTTGAAAACCCGTGGGGTATCGTCTTCAGGGTTGCTGGAGGCTTTGTGTCGTGGCTGGCTGTTCCTACTAGAGGATGTCTGTGTTTTGTAGGCCTTGGTCTCATGGAGAATGGCGTCCTTTCGTTCTGCTCTTGCAATTATAACTGCAATATCATCGCCGTCTTCCTCGAGTGGTTCTACTTCTCGCCGGAGGGTAGGGTGCATGGTGCCGTAGAATTGTCGCTTCAGGATGTATTTGGAGATACTTCCTCTCTCCATCCGGTCCTTATACATCATTAGGTCCGTAGCCACATCGGTGATTCGCTTGACATGCGTTCCGTTAACTTGCTAGAGCTGGTTGAATTTGTTGTATAGAAGGTCGTTGGTTATAGAGGATTGGAATCGTCATTTCAGGTAATCGAGAACTGTATTTCCTCTTAATCTTACATTTTCGCCGAAATCCTTATAGCATTGGTGGTATGTGTCAGTTGCCTTTCCTTCACAGAATGATCCAATGATAAGTCCGGTTGTAGGGTCTTCCACATCTTTTCCTTGTAAGAGTAGGAAGTGTGAGAGTTCTGTTGCCCATCGGTCAAAGGCTTCAGGTTTGAGGTCTTTTCCTTCTCCTGTGAACTTCGCTGGGAGGTGGAGTTTGAACTTAGGCGGTTCAAATGCTGCGGGTACCTCCTCTTCTTCAGGCCTTATCCGAGATTTCCCTCCTCCAAAAGGCCCTCCTCCTGAGCTAGCCATATCTGATTCGCTACTAGATTCGGGGTCGTTTGGAGGTTCAAAGGAAGGCTTCTTTGCTGGGGTAGAAGGGAATTCTCCTGGAGGTTGTGTATCTTCCGTATTTGCAGGATCGCCCGGCTCTTTAGCAGAGCGCCGGGGTTGTTTCTTTCTTATAAGGTCTTGCCGTGGGATTTGCTTCCCACTCCTGGTCGTCAAAGACTCTATCTTGGGTTTGAGATGAAGCCAAATATGCTGTGATTCTGCCGCTTCGCTCCGCTAGCGTTCTGAGGTGGATATCGATAGGTTGATCAGGCCTAAATCCGAGAACAGGTTCTTAACCACTTGCTGAGGTTAAAAAAATGTAACATGTTCGCAAAGTGCTAATCACGTTATTGGTAAGGAATACGATAGTTGGCAGGTGGCCTGCTCTTCCGGAAAGGAGGCGAGAGCTGAGAACTAAATGAGGCTTCGAGCGTGAACTGAGAAACAAAGAAGTAACGATTCAACCAAGTATATTGAAATACTGTCAGTCGAAGTCTGCCCTTTCTATCATAGAAACAGGCGGTCTTTAAATACACAAATCTGTTCATGTCTTAACATGAACGAAACTAATCAAAGGTATCAATCGATACACTTTGGTAAAACTCCTTAAGTATCAAAGCGATACTTAAAACAAAACATAAAACAAAACCAAGTATCAAACGATACTTAAAACTAACCAAGTATCAAAGCGATACTTAAAACAAAACATAAAACAAAACCAAGAATCAAACGATACTTAAAACTAACCAAGTATCAAAGCGATACTTAAAACAAAACATAAAACAAAACCAATAACCAAGTACCCGTACCGGTTACAGTTGAGAACTAATAAGGCCGGCCGGTTTTTGAGTACTGGTATATGCTGCTCATCCAGCCATTCCACAATGCTCAATGAGTTAGCATACACTTTTTGGTTGAATTTTACAACCACTCAGGAGTCGTAAAGTGCTTTCTCAGTACGTATCATTGTTGCTATTCCTTGTCAGCAAAAGAGCATTAATGGTTTAACGCAAGCAATGCTATCAGCAAAGACAGTTAGCTGAATTGTTGCCTGACACTTGTCCCAGCCAGATTGAGAACTTTGTGACCAAATGGCCTTTTCCCCCTTTTGGTTGTAAGTTCTGCCACTTAAGTATTCGAAAGGAAGTAGTGTTTGATCTATATTAACAATATTACAGAATCTGTATATACCCACATCTGCAGGATTACTACCCAGTTCCATATCACTATGACCATTGCGTCCAAAGTACAGCTGTGAGTTTCTCCAGTTAAGCCTCATCCATGACAAAATGGCCTTACTAAAGTCTCTGGGCAGTTTGCTCATAGTATTTGTTACGAAACGTAAGCTAATTTGGTAAAAGCTTAGGAAGCGTCAAAACTACCCATTAGAGAATTGGAAGGTTGTTTGTTGCTTGTTCGGGTAGTATTCGGCATGTAATTGCTTGCTAATTCGCCAAAACCAGCCTCGCTGAACAATGTTACCTGATTCCCGTCAATACCGAAACTGATCATATAATTCCCTCTCCAACACCTCCCCCCTTCTTTTTCTCCCTCCTCCAGCAATTCAGTACTGTTCTCTGCTTAAGTCTTTGAACTTTCCCTCTTTCTCCTCACTCTTCTACCATGACAAATTACTCTCAGGAATCTTGAATCGTTCAGCAGTTTCGCTACGTATTGGCTTACGAAGTATTGTAGGTCCACTTGGTATGCTTGGGGTCATCCAATATAATAAGACATGAAGCTTGTAGCTAACTTTATAGGCTCTGTAGGGCAATTCGACACGTCATGGAGCTGCCTGAAGGCTCTCAGCAAGTTGTTTTCGCTTTGGTCCTGGCTTTCTTTTCACTCCGGCATAGAATCGTTCTGCTGAGAGTGGTGGAAGAACTGGATGGACCCTGACTCATGCAATTCCTTGTGGTGCCATTTTGGGATATCAAAAGATAGAGAACTGTGATTATTATTTTATATACATATCTTATTTATATTTCTGGTATGCCTCCACTTCATGGGATGAGGTTCATGATGATGGGCCAAAGCATATGTTTGATAGCTCAAGACATCGATAGATTTGGGTTGATTCACCGGGCCGTGTTTCTCCGGCAATCCAAACTTTAATTCAACCCCTTAGCGCGAGGTTCAATTATTCGAGTTCTTACGGTATCTTACTAGCACAAGCACGAGAGCAGGGAGGATGAAAGAGGTCCATCATTGCCTTTTCCTTCCTTCTGCTCCGTCTACTGTGCGGTGTCGCCAAGACTCGAACAGAAGACAGATGGGTTAGGACGTTGCAGTTCCCTTCTCCCGGCAAGGCGCTATGAATGTTCCATGATACAAGTACTTTACCTCAACCGAGGGCTGAAGCTGCGGTGTTCTCCCTTTTGCGCAACCGAGAAGGGGAATTCCAACGTCCCTCCATAACACAAAGGGGGTTCTGTTGCCTGTCAACCCGAACTTAAATGTCGCCTTGTGCTACAAAGGGACCATCCTGTGCATACTGGTACCGGTTGTACAAATGAGGTTCTGAGGGTTAGGAGAAATACCGTACAGTGCCAGCAATACCAGCACCCAAACTTCAGCATATAAGTACAGTACTGTACGTGTTAATTTTATGCAGCCATCCAGACGGCCACCCGCTGGCATGTGTAGCCTAGGAAATCACCCTGAGACAATCAGACGCATTGCTTACCGTAGATTGTTTACACTCTCAATTCGCGCCTGCGTCCAGATCAGTTTGCCTGGCCAACGACCTTACGAAGATTGAGGAGCGTTACTGGTCGCTACGGTGATGAATTCAAGTTCACTCTCTACAGAACCCCAGTCCCTTGCAAATCTGCACCTTGGTGTACAGAGCCATGAGAGATGAGAGCAACCGGAGCGGTGAACGTACTGTACTCCACGTCTACAAACTTTGGTGGACAAGTAGTTCCAGAAAAACATTACGGTAATGGCCTCCTACTTGCTGCTTCTCCCTGCTTAGCTTATATGGTCTTCTGGCTTTCCATGCCTGGTCGCTGGGCGGGCAGCCTGGAAAAAAGGCTCTGATATCCAGCGTGAAGTATGATACATACTTTAATGTTATCATAGAATATTAGAGTCTGAATGTAGTGTAGGTGTTCAGATGCGCACAGGTAATTCGCCATACAAGATTTTGACCTCTGTGTTGCTAGCGGATGCTGGATAGGGTTGGCAAGTATAAATTTAAGAGATTAAGATCTCTGTGTTCGGGTGCTGTCTGGTGCAGTACTCGTACCCCCCAGCGTCCACTTGTCCCGATAACAGTACGGTACCGGTATCATACCAATAATGGTAAGACTTGACGAAATAACCTCCACTCCCCCGCATCCACCCACAACCAGCACACACATAGTCTACGGGGGGGGGGGGTAGCGCGAAGATCAATGGTGGCGGGAACTGGCGATAATCACTTTCTGCAAAACGACGAGTAAAAATAAAAACAAAAACCGGGATAATCATTGGTCGATTGTTTATTACCGTACCGTGTCCCAGCTGCCAGGAACTCCCGCCGCCGCTTTTCTGCCCTACGAGATGGATGGAGGCAAAAACCCCCCTTCCTTCCTTCCTTCATCCAGCCGTTCATCCGTTCATGCAGGAACAAGACTGGAAGAGGATGTGAGGGATTTTTTGCGGGATTTTTGATTGCAATTTGGGTTATTTGTCTGTCTCTGTCTCTGCTTGGTCTGGGTGTGGGGGGACGAGTTGGGTTAAGGTTATGGCTTTTTTTTCTTTCTTTTCTTCACCTTTTGCTTATGGGGCATTGGATGGGGATATTTGCCCACCGGTACTGGTACAGTATCATATTGTAGTAAGGGTGGATGGATGCGATAACCACGATACGGTAATCAAACCCGACCGATAATGAGAAACGTTCCTGGGACCTTCGCGTAGGTTGTGTGGGGAAGGGTGAGATATACATATCGCCCGAGCCCAGCGAATCGCTATCAACATCGTCTACTTACTGTGTTAACTGGCAGGTGCTTCTACCATACAAGCAGTACTCATATTGTATGTACGGTGAGTATCATACGTAGAATAAACCCCTCGGCAAACGCCAACCCACAAATCACCCAGCCTAGCACATGCACCGGTAGGGTAGGATAAATTCCAGTTCTAGTGTACTGTACTCGAGTACTGTACCTGTTGCCGCCGTCTGCATTCAACGAAGGAAGGGAAGTACCGTAGTCTATGATATTTAACCACCTAGTTACGTGTACAGTACTGTACAGTACTAGCACTTTTACCACGCAGATGCAGGAACAAGGCCCCTTCATCTACTCGTAGGGATTCATCCATGATCCATCTGTGTCCCACCAGGAACCAACGTAAAAAAATTTCTTTTCTTTTCTTTCATTCTCCGGCTATATATCCCAATCCCGGGATTTCTCAACTCTCAATTCTTCACCTCCTCGCACTCGAAAAACTGAGGAGGGGAAAGGAAACGACTGGATAGGAACAACCCCCCCCCCCGCTTATCGTACAGTACCGTACAGTACCTACAGGCTTAGGTTATGGCATTTACAAGTACGATATTTACCGGTACTGGAATATCCTGGTGTGACGACTCGGTGGGAATATGGTGATAAAAAAAGAAAAAAACGTGATATTTGGATCGATTGGATTGAACGCTCTGTTCCGGAGTAGAGTATATATACTTCTGGTATGTATCATACTCCCGGAGGTTCTGGAGGTTTACTCTGAGGGAATTGGTAATCGGTTGGAGTTCTGCTTGAAAATTTGAATATGGAGCTGGGGGCATGACGGAAGCCGTACCGTAGTGATATCGTGGAAATAATGATAAGAATGATGATAATTGATAGCGATGTTTGATGGGAGGAAAGGAGAGGGGAAGTCAACGTTATGGCGGCCGGGTCCTTCCTTATCTGCGGTAGTCAAGTCACGATACCAGATTCTATACATAGCACTACGCTCGAGCACTCGAGTAAAGTAATTCGTCTCCTGGCCGGTACGACACCCGTACCGTGGGCCATTAATCGTAGCCATCTCCGCTACCTATCATGCACGCCAGGAATTCTGGGAAATTTACCTTGAACTCTGGTGTACTGTGGTCGAGAAGGGGTAATAAACTCCATCGGATATCCGGTCTCAGCAAGCCCGCCCGCTCGCCAGTGGTGTTGTACGAGTACAGTACTCGTAGCAATGGCTTATGGTTACAGGCAGCGGTTGTATCGTGCACTTGGAATCAATCCTCATGGGCAATTAATTTGCTTACATAACACACCCGAAAGGGTGGAGCCTGGCAAAAACGTAACTTCTAGGGGAGAACGGTCATAAGTTAGACTGGAAGGGTAGTCTAATTCGGAGTTTGACGATCTCCACTAAGATTGCTCCGATTGAGAAATTGGAAAACATAATGGAATTCTATTGCGGTAAGTCATGTCTTCCTAAAGATGTGGTGGTTGTGGCTGGGGATTTTCCGAAAATTGCTCTCGTGCCGGTTTTCTTTTGTTGATTTCAAGTGCCAGGCACCATCCTGTAAATTTATAGTTAGGCGCAGTACTTGTGCCGGTGGGGTAAGCAAGTACGGGTGAGGTGGTTGTGGTGTACCGGTATGGTGAAAGGCAGTGGGATGATGTCTTGCTCGCCGCTGTGGAGTCGCTCTTGAGGAACCACTAGTATTAATACTACTGTATGATATGATACTCGAGTACAGTACTCGTACCAATAGTGCTCGTAAATCCTGGGTACCAAAACAGAACTCTGCCCGTCTGTTACCGGAACACTCTGGCATTCGAACCGCCTTACGAATGGTTCGAGCCAAGATAGCGAGTGTCGCACCTGACCGCTCCAAGTGCGGTGGGTTGGAAGACGAGGGACCCTTCCAACTCTCCTCCACCATGCCATCCACTCACAAATTTCATAAATATCAGAACACCTCAATGCCAGGGCCCACCAGATCGTTGGCCGGGCATAGCTTATCTTCGAAATTCGCGAGCATCTTTTCCATTTTTCCATCCACAGCACTCGTACTGTACAGTACACGCATATAAACACGTGAAACGTTCCACTCCATCTGACCCACTCTGCCGCCTTTGCCGCACCTTGATCCAACCATCAATTCATCAGCGGGAATCTGTCCGTCCGGCCGCGATAGGTTTAGTTAAATGGGCCAAGGGAATTGCGAATGCCAATTGCTGTAGTGAGACCCAACACATCCAGTGGGCCGATCTTATACCGCGTCGAGACCTTTTGTCCCGGAATGCGGAGATTACAGAGCGGGTGGAGACGGTGGGTCATTAGGGTTTTTACTTGTACAGTACGGCAATATCCTCCTCGCCTTGAGTAAGGACTAAAAACTCGTACACAACACCGTTATTACTTGTGCCACCACCACCGCAACCACAGCGACAATAGTCTACTCATGATGACGATTCTGGAACGACAAAACTGCAGTCTACGAGTACTCGTCCCTGGTAAGGAGTGCTCAAAAATAGGGGTCGTGAATCCTCATGCGCACTCGGACAAGCGCGGATATTTTTGCCGTATATTTGGAGATCCTGTTTCCGAGTACTGTACCGATATCTCTGCACCAAGTCAACAAAGTTTTTGGTTTGCACGATAGAAATTTTCTACAACCATCATTCATATCTACCTAATCAATGCCATGCCGCTTCTCTAGCAACATAATGTGCACTACAAAGCAGAATCTGTCTAATGTTCGGGTACCGGTACTGTACTTATTGTCTGGGACGAGTGGGTATGCGTGATTAAGGCTTATTATATCAGACTATCGTGCCGGCAGCTAACCCTCTCTTCCGACTTGTCCCTTTTCTCCAACTACTCGAGCACCAGTATTGCGCCTTACTTGCACTGTACTCGTACTAGTATAGTACCCGTACAGTGCACCCTCTTCCCCTTCGGTAGCACACACGTGCAAACTTGAACCTCGCCAGACGGTATCGGTGGACGTATTATAGCAAGCCTGAAGAAGCGCCATTGGACACGTCCTGGCACATTCGGAAGGCACGGTGCTTGTTGACACTTCACAGCAGTTATCATACTCTACTATTGTACGATGCTCCCTGCCTAAGTTTACCATTTCGCTACCCTCAAACATTCTTACTGGCCTCTGATGATTTTGGAGTTGACCACAACTCCGAAATGGATCTCCAGCCCCTCAGATCACTCCCTTCCTCATCGTTCGCTTCTTCGCTCCCTTTAGTCACCTTCCCCTTTCCCCCTTCTTTTTTCCTCCTTGAGTCCTCTCTGGCCTTCATTAGTTGCCCCCCTTCTGTAGTTCCCTCGCATGAGTTTCGCTCTGCTCAACTTGGGCTTGAAGTGAAAGAGAGCTCGGATGGGTCCGGTTCTAGTATTAGTGCTGGTGCTTCGCTATGCCAGACAAGATTCTGAAGAATCAAGTCCAAGTTATTTTTAGGATACCACTCATACTCACAGTCGGGTCCTAAGGCTGTGGGGACCCCTTTGGCCTCTTCTGTCTCGCATCCCCCACGATACAAGAACTGACTACCAGTGTGATATCTGCCCGCGATGTGTACTTCTTGACCGGCTCATCATTGGTCGCCAGCTGCACCGTACCTTGTGACAACACAACAAAACCGCACCGGAATGGTAAAAAAGGGGTGAAAAAAAACATGAGTAATTTGAGTTCTCTATTTGTGAATTCCGCCTCAACTATACACTCAATTAGTCGAGAATCTGGGGATCAATATTTTACTGCCCGTACCATTTCTGGGCCCCGAGGTTTCCTGCTATGGAACCAATTGTGCGGAAGAGCCTGGAGATCCAGTTCAAACGCCTGGAATTTAAACTGCAGCTTATATATTATTATCAAAGGGTTATTTATTTGTTCCAAAAGTTTCCGAAGCTCTCCAAAGTTGCAACTCAAATATTGATATGCACACTACATTAACCAAGTTCTTCACAGAGTAAAAAATAAATATAAATATAAAAATAGCTATTTTTGAATAATATCCGGTTTGTGTTGAAACCTACAAAGACCGCCATTTGACCAGGTTAAGGGGCGCCCGGCTCGCCGTGATTTAAAAACTTCTTAAAAAAAATTAATGAGGTTTAACAAACGCTTCAAGATACTCATAACTGGTAAATCTCAGGGGTTGTTCTCCCACAACATAATATTATGATGATGATAATAATATTTTCCGCACTATAGTATTATTTAGGATCTGAGTCCAAGTAGCTACAAGTGTTTTCTTATAATACCTTACAAACCACGACGGGCCAAACGACCCCTTAATAGTCTCTGGGGTGATTGGTTGGTCTGGGAAGTGGGAAATGACATCTCGAGTTGTTTTGGGTAACTCGGGATCGCGAGTGATAGGGGATGATTACAGTGGGTTGGTGAAATCCGAGTTCTTCGTTAGGTGTTGACTGTGCCTGGTGATGGTAGAGGCTTTATAGTCTATATAATTCTGAGCGGAAACATCCCCTGATTTTCAAGGTTGGGGGTTATGACAAGTCCCTTTTACTGGCATCTCAACTTATGAGGTTCTTCTGTAGCCGATGTCCAAACTGCTACGTACAGGAACCTGATCGAGAAGTTCCGAAGAGATTTATAGTCTCATGCACAGTAACCGTTCATTATCCGGATTCTGTAGACCCCCAAGAGGTGATGTAAGTTCATGACGAAAAATCAGGCTTTGCTACTCGAGTAGTAGAGAGAACTTTGAAGATATAGACTAGACCCCTAATTTTCTCCGATTGCCCAGGAGCAAGTCATTGAACCCTACAACGAATACCGGCACTGGGGACAGCCCGACATACCAATCAGCTGATATTAGCTCAAACCTGTCGGAATTGGCCTAGAATATTTGAAGCAGGTTCGGTCGCTGAGCGAATGAACTCTCCGTGCTTTGGAAGAGGTATCTGCTGAGCCCACGCTTCCTGGGGAAGGGGGGGAGCGGGAGCTCGATTTGTTAGGACCGTAACGGTTTGTGACGTGCACACACACACAGGTACTGTACCAGTATGGGGCACACGTGGGATGAGGTCTCCAGGGTCCACATACAAGATAGATTACTATAGCGGAAGTCTTCAGGAGATATCCTACCGATTGCGGTATGATATTATCAAAGCGCGGGGTAGCCATCTATCCCGAACCCTTATGGTTAGCAGACTGGACCCTGTGTGTGTGCCTCGGAAGAAATCTTATCAACCCGGATCCCCGCTTTAATGATAACAGGGGCGGCGGGGAGATGGGAGAATGCTACGACTCCATTCCTCTTGCTTGGGATGTAAACCAGTCCTACTCATGAAGTCCGAGTCTGGACCTTTACTATGGGTGGTTCCTCTCGTGGGGTACAAAAACTCGATAGGTATGGATACCCAATAGAGCACTTGTAGACCTGGAGAAGAAGATGATTGCACAGGTGTGACCTCGGCGCGGGGTACCCCACTTTTTTCTCCGATAGCGGAGCTAATGAAAACGCCGATGCTGGGCTAGAAACTGCTGCATTCCTTATATGATACTCTCTCTCGAGTGCTTTAGGCAGACATTGAATATTTTTATCTCTCCCAAATGTGGAGCTGGAGTTGGAGGTGGGGGTATGGTGTTGTACAACATCATCATATCTAATGCGATATGGTGACCCGCTGCTGTCTGTTGCTACTGCACTACCGGCATGTGTCCGGCCTAATATTCCATAACCAGGACAAATTGTGAACAATATGATTGTCACCTATCAAAGGTAGCTGACCTCCACAGGTGCAGTACCGCACGAGTATCGGTAGTCATGGTTGGCTGAAGAATTCTGCAGGGGTTTTCCCGTTGCTCATGGAACATGCCCACTGATTCTTGATACCCTGTGGGCTGGGCGGTAAACATGATGCTCTCCCCACTAACGTTCCCCTTGCTGACACGATTCTCCTGTTCATCCCCCAAAATTCATCACTCCATCATGGCCGACCTTTTTTCTTCTACAGCATCATAATACCACGATAGTACTCGTACCCGTACTGAATATGTAGATGAAGAGACAAAACTGACCAGCTCAACCGACTCCCGATGCTCGTTCGGACTGGCAGCCGGGGTATCTGTGACCGGGGTCCTGTTCTTAGCGAGCTCGCCACTCGGCCCACTCCCCCCATGATAACGTATAATACTCGTACCAGCGCTACATAGTGCTGCTGGTACAGTCTAACCATGAAAACCCTGGCCCAGAATCGTTCCTATTTGAACCCTTTACGTACCTCATAATACGCTACGCATCCTGAGGTTATGCTTCTGTGCTGTAGCCGTTTTCGGTCAGATAGTTTGGAAGGGGAGAGATCAATCGCCCTCAGCTCACCGTCACCCACCCCTCCCACATATTCTCTCGGCTCCCTCTTATTACCTCCCTTCTTTCTCCTTTCTGAACTCACCAGCAAACGCCCCCGAATAAAACCATTATACACCATCAAATTATGTCGTCCATCGCTAGCACACTCGTTTGTTGCTAAAGTGACACGGTCCTAACAGGTCGGTGGATCCTTTGGCCTTAAACACCTACTCGTGCTCTGCAGCGTTGCCGTTTGTCGAATCAAACCAGGAATCGGGGGAACGGGGAACAATAGGGTAGTGGTCGCATCCGCACGAGCTATCTGGCCCGGCAAATATCCCTCTCTCTAGCTATTTCTAAGCTCATATAACCAACCCTACGCCTCTGAATAACGAACGAACAATCTCGGCGATTTAATCAGGAATTCATATCAAGCCCTACTTTCGATAACTTCTTTGCTTCACCAGCGACTTTTCAAATACACGCCGACACCAACCCATCGACCGGAGCCATGAAGGTAAGCTATGATCCCTACAGTATAGAATGCGCCAAACCTCCCTATCCATTTTTTGCCTTCGGTTTATTGTCCAAGCTTGATCGCTGACATTTATCGCCCTGGACTTAGTTCCTTCCTCTTCGCGAGCTTGATTCGATCAATCGTGCTCTCGTCTTCGACACTCCTGATTGCCGTGTCGTTGGCGGTGTAGACATCTACACCACCAAGGTCCTTAACTCCAGCCCATGAAATTATTCGACTGCAGCAGCTCAAGCTAATAATCGCTCTCGCGTGTCAATTCAGGCCGCAGGGGCTGACAAGAAGCTTTACAAAAACGTCTGCGAAACTATCAGCACTCGCTATGAAGCCGATCTCCGTCTATCGGAGTCCTTATCTCCCCCTGACCGCGGTTCCGATAGCGCTAGCAAGTACCAGTCTGCTGCCGTTTACCAAACCCTGCATTCCCCGTTTGGACCTTTGGATCAGATTTCGGCTAGACGCACTTTTGCTTACTTGATTGCTACCCTTAATGCTTCTCATCCCGACTATGATTTTTCTACCACGCTTCGCCCATCGGACTTCCGTCGTGAGCGTCACATCAGGCCCGTTATGAACAATTTTAATACAACGTTGTTCAATTTAGGCGTCAACACCTCCAGAGAGCTTCCCAAGATGTGGGAGACTATTGATAAGGAGATGGACTTGTTGAATTGCAATATCTATGCCTACTCTCCCGACGATGTCTCCAACGATCCGTATGGTGACGAAGGGCTTATCTGGTCTACTAACCTTTTCTTCTTCAACAAGCATAAGAAGAGAGTTTGTTACCTCTACCTCAGGGGATTAAGCACCTTGAATCACTCCCCGCTTGAGAGGAGCCTTGCCGGATGGGGCAGAAATAGTAGAGTCGGATCTGATGGATGGGACGAAAGTGAGGGCGAAGACCTTAACGACGACTTCATCGAGAGCAAGAGCATCTGGGGCGACGACAACTACGATGATGGCTTTTTCGAAGGGATGGAAGTTTGAGTTTTCACTTATCCTCAATCTTTATTATTCTGTAGATGGAGCCGTCCATGGATAGCCTTGGGTGGTAGTATAGCTCTTGAGCTCTAACATTTCCTTATGCTTGTACTTTTTTTGCCATCTCTTGACCTTTCTGTCTCTTGTTTTTTTCCTTTCCTTTTCCCGGTTTTCTCGTGTTTTTTCTGTGGCGTTTCTTATATCCTCCAGCGGCAGTGGGTCGGATTCACCAGGAAATGCCTTCCGATATGTTCTGTGTATTTTTTCTTCTCTTCTCTTCTTGTTTGTAGGAATTAGGGATGTGGAGGGTACTTTGAGGCCGTGTTGGATTGGGCTAGTTGTGTCTGGTCGGGGTTTGGGCGTTATCAATGTTCGGTGAGAGCGCACGTTGGGGTAATGAACGCCTCTTGGTGTTTGGGTTAGTCTAGTTGGTGGTGATTGGTTTTGTTTCCGGCGTTTGTTTTGGAGGTACCGAGTTTTAATTCCGGGATGAAGGAGGGGTTCATTGATTTCGTACGAAAATCTTTCATAAGTAACTCTATTCTTGCATGTAATAAGGAATTGTTCTGGTTTCCCTGTATTCATTCTCTGGCGTTTGTGTTTAGGTGATCATTGCTGCTTGTTTCAGGTACATGCTGTGCAGTACCGAATCGTGCTATAAGTTACGCATGTAAATACGCCTGTCATTAACTCCTATCTCTTGTTGCGCCTGTACCAGTACTGTACGAGTACTCGAGTATCGAGCTGCCCAAGAATTCAGTTCTTACACAGCAAATACAAGTACAGTAGTCTACAGTGCCGGCACAGTCATTATCTCGCACAACGTTTGCTTGATCGCCAAGACTCTGACATCATTTGGCGGACCAGGCACCAAAACTCCTTCCCCTTCACTTCTGTCCGCCGGTATCCTTCAACCACGCTACCGCCAAGTCCCACCTTCCCCATACGATGCCACCCCGTCTTCAACCTCTAAAACCCCTCCTCCTCCAAGCCCGCACCCCGCGCCCCCCTCGCACCTCCAACTTCCACACCTCCCAAACACACTTCCAACCAAGAACCTACGATTCGTACGTACCTCCTCCCTCCACCCTTACCTCTCATTCCCTTAGCTAACAAATCCCAGCGTCCGCTCAATCGACACCTTCCACACCCTCCTGCTAACACACACCGCCTCTTCCACACCGCCAATCACCTACTGGACAACAAGCTACTGCCCAGCCTGCCGCGCCGTGAAGCCACTCCTGTGGCGCGCGGTGGAGGAGAGCTCGAACGGAAAGATTGGCCTGGCAGAAGTGGAATTGGACGCACCGGGGGATGTGGGGGAGTTGGGGTTGCGATATAGTGTATGATACGCTTCTTCACATTCCCCCCTACCTTCCCATTGTGTGTGTGGGCGGGGCTAATCAATTTGAATAGATCCGCAAAGTGCCGACGATACTTGTTTTTGTGCGGGGGGAAAGTGTGGGTGAGTGGAGAGTTGAGAGTGGGGATGAGAGGATGAAAGGTAGGGCGTTGGGGGAGTTTGTGGAGGAGGTTGGGAGGGAGGGAGGTAGGAAGGGGTTGGGGGGGAGTGGAGGGTTTTGGAGAAATCTGTTTGGGTAGGATAGGTTTTTTTTTTTTTTTTGGATATCATATTTTAAAGGAAAGGAAAGGAGAAGGGGAGGTTGGTGTTCTATCGTAGATGATAGAGTGAATAAATAAGTCTAAGAATCACGTTATACCCCTGAGGGCAGATTCTCTCAGCAAGAGTGAAAAAACCCACTCCGAGAAGAGCTCCATTCGTGACCAGCAGAAGCCCATCTTGGCAAAACGCTGCGAAAGTTACCTTTGTTCTCAGAGCTTCGAACCAAATAATTAAAGAACTCCAGAGACCCACGAACCCCATCTCAAAAACCAGAGCTGGCAGGCCACGACACTAGGGTACCACATGAAATCTCTATCTAGAATTCTATGAAAAAAGCATGGCCGCAGACTAGGAAACTCCACAAATCACAGTCGATCACTCGCTACCTCTACCCAAATTAAGTATCATACCGTAGATCTTTTCTGCACCACACACATTATAGTTCCCGACTTGAAAAGCCAGGCGCAATGCTGCCAGTGCCGTCGTAAGCCATGACCATCGCTAGTAGTAGCAGTAATAGTAGTAGTAGTAGTAGTAGTGGTACCCTTTCCATCATAAACTCCCTAATGTGCGCTCGGATGCATTGCTCTAGAGGTTGTATTGGCGCCCCCCCCATAATCTAATTCTTCCAACGCCCAATAATATATAATTACATTATACGGTATGATAGAGTAGAGAAAACCAGTCCTGCTAGGAGGTATCGCACCATATCAAAGAAAGCCCAGACCGAGTCCGGGACAAACCAAACATCGGAATCGGGAGTTTACGTCCAAATCAGGGAGCGCCGAAAGGAGCCCGAGTAGAAATCACTTGGGCGTGTGTCGAGGATATTGCTTCAATGTGACGGAAGCGCTGTGTGTTGGGCACGGCAAATTGGGGCTCGGATCGCTGTATATATAGATGCCTCTAATTGGTATGAGTACAGTACTTGCGGCCACGGGGGGCGCGCACGCAAAAGAATGCACGAGAAAAATTGTTGCTTTCCACGGCTCTCTGTTCCCATGAGGCTTTGCTTCTTTTTGGTTCCCCTCATCTCGGGCTATTGGCCTTGACCGGCGGCAGCGCATGCAAGCATTGGCCCAATCGAGTGACATTCAGTGAAATAGTAATAGAGAGTCTCCTCTTGGATCCCTAGGCCGTGGCATAGCTGAGGAGGGGGATACCTATTGCTCATCGTATATCCAGAATGTGTTTTAGCCCTGATATTATGTAATTAAATTTTGGCAAAAAACCAACTTTCGGTATTGCAAGCAGGTCCATCACGTGAGTGATACGATATGATGGAAAAAAAAAGTGAAACATTGGGATACCCCTCTACCTGCATCATGATACAGGACCAGGTTGGCGTACTTCCATCTTATCTAATTCAACGGCTTCAGTAATGCTCGGACTACCACTCCGGAAGGGGCTTCTATGTTTCCAATGTTCTCAAGCTGCCGCCTGCGATATGTTCTAATTGCTTCTCACCATCCTTCCATCCGCCGTTCCATCTTACCTATAAGAAATATGTTCGGAGGATAGTAGGAAAAGTATGGCAAGCAACTGTAACCCCCCCAACCCGCCAACACATGCTATCCGAAAGCCCAGCATAATGATTAAAGCATAAACCTAGGGAGACTTAGAGAGACAAGGCCTGTGGTTTAGCCTCGTATCTTCCACGAAGCCAGAGACACTACAGTATGAGCTTCCCATTAGAAGTACCGTTTTTCCCGCACTCTCCTTATCCAGGGCGGCCGGGAGGTTGGGGCACCGTGGGGGGCTTGGCTTTCCGGGTGCCACCAAGATCCGTGACAAAGACGGGAAGCAAAGGCACCTTGAAGCACCCCTCTCGTGGATGGGTTATAATCAAGCATTTTCTCCTGAAACCACAGCAAAACTCAACCCCAGGTCCCAGCACCGACCCAAAGGGCCTGAATGCAGAATCTCCCCAACCCCAGGCACTTGTGCGGGGCCCTCTATCTACCTAAGCTCTAGAACCCCGCATCATACATGACCAAGAGTGCCTATATACCCTATAACGATAATAGGCTGATGTTGGCCCCGATGCCCCAGCTCTAGCTGTATCCCGTTCCGAGCAATCCTAATCCTAATCCCGAGATAGAGAATTGGGCTCATGGGGACCCAAACCCTACAAGACCCACCGGGGCTCAAGCAGTGATAAATCTGGTAGACAGCACATATGTGCCAGTAACTCCGAGTTCTGGGCCGAAATGACTTGGCTATCACAGTATCTTTGACAATCATAGGCAAATCTAGAAACACACGGACCCTATGAAGTCACCCAATGTGGCCCTTCCTCTTGCCACCAGATCCGTTCCTCAAAGCACTAGGCTCGCGTATCAATTGATCTTCGATCCCCACACTCTACTATAGAGCCCTAGAGAGCCGTGAAACCTCTTGAAATTCACAATCTCCGCCGTGACTAAGTGCTATCCCGGGAAGGAATAGCGCCTACTAAATACGGTATGGTGGGATCTGTCAAATCTCGTTAACTAGTGCGTGGCTGTGCTTAACTTCATATGCTATACTGTACAAGGCCTAGTCAGGGGGGAGACTGTGAGTGGTTTTTATGGTACCGGTACCTTAGTCAAGTTACCAGACCGTAAACAATACACAGCAGCTCCCTGTGCTAACGTGCCAGAGAGAATGGACTCGTCGGCGAAGGACCTCGAACCGATCCGACAGCCCAAACCCTCAGTGCATTATACCAGCCGATCAGCCGAAGCCGCCCCGAACACTTCAACCCGAGTTTCATGAGCTGCCGTAGTAATAGTTTTCCCTTTCGTTCGGTTCCCACAGCTATAACAATACCCCAAATCGAGCAATTCCGCAAACAATCAGGAGTAAGCAAACCCCACCCCTTTAATATCGCTCCCAACCCGGAAGCTAGGGAGACGAAACTTTCAACGAAGCAATTACGGATATCATACTTGTACTACCCGTAAAATCTCGTACAAGTATGATCCACATCGGTGACCTGCTTAGAATGCTCCAGCCATACCACGTCAGGTAAATACTATTCCTTCTTAAGGTACTTTGTCTCTGAAGACATAGATTAACCCCTGCGCGGAGATAGTGGGCTATACGAGATTTTACCGTAAGTTTGTTCCGCAAATATCATCTCTCCCAAATCTGCCAGTGAGTCAAGTTCTGATGATATAATCACTCATCAATTTATCCTCGAGCATGTCCCGTACCAAAACTAGTACCCGTATCGTACCGTACCGTATTCTAGAGCAGTGCACGGGGCACAAACCAGGGTCTGCCCAGTACCGTCCCTGTCCGCTAGCATGACGCCGCAGTCGCATAAGCACAATAGTGGCTGCCGGGTCCTATCCTTCTGATGGAAACTTAAGCACAGTGATCAATGCCTTTTCTAGACCCCAAGTAATTCAGCAGCTTTCGTACCGTAGTCCGGTGCTCACTCTCCGTTTGTTTGCTGGAATCGAGCGAGGACGGTACGGCACAGGTACGGCACAGGTACGGCTACAGTCCGTTCCGGAGTTGTTAGATTCTCGAGTCGCGATAATTGCCAAGTCTTGGTAACCTGGTTGGTCGAGATTTGTTTGCTGAGCCTATCCTCCGTGCGGGTGCTGTGCTCACAGTGCTAACAGTGCCAGAATCTTGCAAGGTTAGAGTAAACCGTACCCGTACCTACAAGTACGCCTTTCCCTAAGTTGACGAATTGGTTAGAATGGATACCGGTAGTGAAAAACGGAGGTTCCTGTGGAGAAGAACGGAGATAACCTAATTGATTGCTTGGTGAGAGCAGAGCTCTCAATGGTGTTAGTCGGCACCCCATTCTTCATGGCCCTTTTGGGAGATTTCTCAATGCGAAGTCCCATTTCTCCCGCGAGGAATCTTCCCACCCTCGCAAATACCGGTACGGTAAGGCACAAGGTTGAGAGGGGCCATGATATGACAATTAGTTTCGAAGGAGTGATATCGTGAAGCGATCAAAGGAGTCAAAATGAGGAGAAGTAGCTTCCCCCTGATCTCCAATTCGTCCCACAAGTGACCGAGCCACCGCAGCAGTCGAAGGAAAACCCCCAGACAAACAAACAAGCAAACAAACCCCCTCAAATAATTCCTCAATTAGGAATCCTGTAGAGAGATACTGCGGGTACGCGTAACCGATCACGGAAAACCCGCAACAAGCTTAATTACAGGTAACTTTCAACAACCTCGACAATCACACACCTCATTGCTAAAACCCCTTCCCCCCTCTTGTTACCCCTTATCTATCCTACCCTTCTCTCCCCCGTCCAGGAATTCTCCATCCCACTCCATTCCCATAAGAAAGTACCTACCCACCTCCTGGGTAACCACAACACTCGAGCACGTTACCGGTACGGTATCATACAAGCATTAGCACAGGCATAGACGCAGGAGGCACAACTCCCATCACATCCAAAACCAGAAAAAATGTGTGTCGAAGAAGAACACCGTAATCCCCCCAAAAAGCCAAACCCAAGACATCCCTATCCACCGCCCCATCCGCCAATCCGAGATCCGAGTGAGCATCCATGACAAGAATCCCCACTCCACTCCCCCTCACCCCTGACTTACGGAAGCGACTGGAGCATGGTGGCTAGGCACACACCATCACCATCACCATCACCACTACCACCAGCAGCAGCAGGCCGATTTGATGAAGCATGCTGTGTCACCGTAATGTGTTCTACTGTGCCTGTACCAGTACACTACGTGTCCCCTATCCCACTTGGCACCCAAAATCCACAACCCACACCAAGTCCGCCATAGAATCCCCTCTTTTTTTCCCCTCTGGAAGGTCCGGGGATTGCTCTAGTATAACACGACGCCAAAAAAACCTCTGTCTATCTCTCTCTCTACGAGTATGATAGTGTCAAGTTGGTGGTTGGTCGGAAAGACCTACTCGAAAGAATCGAATGGGTATGGTAAGCAAATGCTCGTGATTATGATATGGCACAAGCGCAAGAACGATATCATCCTCGGAAGACAGTTAGTGAACAGTTAATTTGGGTTAACCTGAAAAGTAATCCCTGTCTTGTGCTTGAACGAACGAAAAAAAAAATCCCCCAGTATTCGCACTAGTACGGTATTGGCTGCCCAGCTATGATATCGTGCTTGTGCCGATGTGGGATGTGCCGTTGCGTTTTGTCATGCGTTGCTAAGGTGTTCGCAGGTCGGCGACGATGAGATGGGACATTGGATGACCGTGTGGGCTCCGTACTATACTGTTGAAGAAACGGGTGGCCGAGGTTCGACCGAAAGAGGAGGGGAGGGAGGTGCTCGAGTGCCAGAGCATTGTCTAGTCCGGTCTTGCACATGAACAAGATATGATTTAAGAATCAAAATTAGTGGTTCGTTCTGGTTGCTGGGATTGTTTATTAAAAAAAAAAAAAAATCTAGAAAACTATGATTATTTATGGGGTTAATATATTCCGACAGAGCGATCTATCTACCAGTATCTTCTATCCGTCTGTGATCTGTGACGACTGATCTGTGGCATCCGTTGATTGATTGAGATATAGAGGGGGTGGGGGAGGGAAAAATGGAAAGAAAAAAAAAAGAAAAGGAGTGAATATCTTGCGATATCATATATGTTTCGTGGGAGTAATAATATCAATCTCGTTTTTTCCGTTTCTCTTAACCCACCGGTTCTCGAGGAAAGGCTCCCTCTCCCAAGCACCGCACTGTATCATATCAAATCCAATTCATCGAACCAAGGACTTTCCGGCAACCCTCCTCCATACAAAACTTATTCCCCCTCCCCGCTGCACCCGCGACACTAACTCGCAGGCAGCCGTTCCAAACCGCACCAGCACGAAACGGAACCCTCTCTCCCGCAAGAGGAAGAAAGAGTAAAAAGATAAAAAAGATGATTACACCACTTACTCGTAAATTAAACAACGTTTGTGAACACGGGCTACCATTGAGTTACCCCTAAAATCCAGCATTTTTGCCCAGATGCAATAGCAGCCGTGCTCACAAACGTCGTTCAATTGGGAGCACCATACAAGCACCATCAATTCGTAGGATCAAGCTTACAGCTTCCGTACGTTATATGCATGAGGCCGATTTTGATCAACGGTGCTTCACAGCAAAAATACAGCACAGTCAGAAATCTGCTGTCCCGAACATCAAAAATTCGGATACCTAGCTGCCTCGTGTGAATCTCTGGGTTCTGGCTTTCCCCCACCCCCCGCAGACACCGAAGTCTGACCTGCTGTCCCGGATCGCTCACCCACTGGACCGGACAGATCCTCCGGATTTTGGGCCGTCCGGGATAGCGGGGTGCAACTGTATTCGAGTATATATATGTTCCTTGAGAGATCACTGGATGGGAAGACGGGTGGATGGGGAGGGTATAATATTCTTGATGTTTATTCTATTTTAAATGTGTGATATCCTGTGGTTCCTGTTGGCGGAATTGAGAGTGGAGTGGAAGGGTGGAAGGAAGGTAGGTTGCTGCAGGAATGGAGATTCTAGAGCTTTGGATCTGGAGGTGGTGATTTGGTGAGAGCCGGGGGGGGTTGGTCGCCGAGGAGGTGGATATGTACTGTACCATAAGTTAGAGGTTCTTTGGTGGAGGTCTCTCTGCCTGCTCGGTACAATACAGTAACTAGTGGGATGCAAAAAGTGAGTGGGCACGTGCAATTTTACTTGCAAAAATATCAGATCTCACAACAAGATACTACATTGGAGAGAAATCACGAAAATGCAAACTATCCACGGAACCATTTTCCATATACAAATTTCCACTCAATCTCCAACTGCTCAAGAGTGGTACCGATATGCTACAGATCATTCAGATTCCCCCAAGACACAGTTTTCCCACCAAAAACAACTGTCCTGGAGCAATTTCAAATCTCAAAAGAAAGTTTCCGTCCCTTATATTACTACTCGTCAGAAAAAATTAAATTCATTCAAGTTTACAATAGGAGCCAGGCAGTAGTAGCCTACCTCTTTTCCAGGCACTCGGTGAAAGTTATCCCTATTTTTAATCCAGGTATTGGTACCGGAATAAGTACTGTATGTGAAATTGGCCATTTTTGGTGCAATATCGCTTGTGCCAGCCCACTCACTTTTGGCGTCCCACTTGCAAGGCAGTGGGAGAGAGAGAGGAGAATTTACTGGGGGAAACCTGTACTGTAACCGGAGCACATCGGATCTGAAAAATGCCCAATTTCAAAACTGCTAAGCCTCCTACGAAAAACATCATTTATTTTTATTTTCTCCCCATTCTTCCACACACGGTGAGCCGAAGATTCAGGGATTTTTTTCAACACTTTTGGGTGAGCTATATAGGGGTTTAAAGTTGGGTGAGTGAAACAGAATGTTCACTGCCCGGGTATTTGCTGTTAAAACCGCCAAGACGCTAGTAAGTATCTCCGAGAGGCAAATTTAACTGGCAGTTAACCACATTGGAATGATAATTAACATGAATTGCTGAGCGAAATGAATGCCGTGGATGCTCCGGTTTGAGGCTTCCCCCACCACTGTGAATATTCCCACATTCTCACTTCAAACCGCGTCTTTCCATTCATTCATTCATTCGTTTGTTCGTTCATTCGTTCACCATCAACCCCCCACATCCCCATAACCGCAAACCGGCCCCATAATCACTCGGCGCGCCACGTCGCTCACGTGTTACTGCAAAAACCCCCTCCAAACAAACAAACAAAAAATTTTAATTTTAATTTTTTCCTTTTTTCTCCCATTTTTTTTCAAGCCCGTCCTGACGTGTCCGCACGTGATCCCACTCAAAAACCAGAAAACCAAAAAAAAAGGGATCCCTTCCCCCACCCTTTCTTAGCCATTTACCCGCAACAAGGCGGGGTTTCAGACAGACACGCAGCGAAATGGTGGAACAGTGGTGGTTACCATTTCTTTCCCTTTCCCCTTCGCCCCCAACCGGCGCTAAACCGTTTTCAGCCCTCTTTTTTTCGGTAACTGTACCTGATTCTTGCAAGGTACTTGGTTTCCGAACGAACCTGGCTGGGTTGGCGAGGTACAATAGGGCAAGAATGAGGTGAGTTGGGTAAAAAGGAAGTTTCTCCCTATTGTACGAGTTACCTTCCTTATGGTAACATAGGGCGGTGCGGGAGAAAATTCGAGAATAAGGAGGAGAGGTTCTGGGATGGCCATGATGACGATGACGACGACGATGAGGGCAGGCTATCTCACCGGTTCTGAGGAAAGGAGGGAGATTTATGGCATTGTGGGTTTATTATTGGGGGGGTTGTATTATGATACGGATTGGTAAAAAAGTTACTGCAATATTTTTATGGTACGAGTACTTTTTACTGGGTGGTTTTTTGGTTACCGGTAGTGCAATGATTTTGCATTTCGTTCTGCTAACTCGTAGGGGAATATGATACCGGTACTGTAATTGCAGGGTTTTTCGCTGTTGGGATCTTTCCATTCTGCAGTAAATAGTGGGAATAATTTGAGATCTCGCTACGACCTTGGAGTTGCCTCCCCTGGTAAGGTTTGTTGTACGAGTACAAGTATCATACTTGTATTTTTTTTTCCTCTCCTCTTTTCCTTTTATTTGTCTCAACCGAGAGCTGAAAAGGTTTTATCTTTTTTTTTTTTTTTTTTTTTTTGCTCTGCTTTCTCCCTCACCGTAATCCAAAGGGCGAGCGAGGCTCTGGACAATCCTGGCGTGATTCTCAATTGTTCCAGTTTTTTGTGGCAGTGCGTTGAATACGGTAACAGTTGGTTATGGAGAGGAGTATTGTACTATACTCGTACAGAGCAGGCTGGTCTGCTCGTACTGTACGGGTACGTTACGAGTAGAATACCATCCTGCACTTAGGCTATACTGTACCTTTCCCGACTTACTTCAGGGCTCTCAACTCAAGTGCTGTATATCCCACGGTGGTGCCTGCATTGCACACTCAGTATCCAAAATCAGGCTCAAATTTCTAGAGGCTCCGAGTGGCATATTGTACCACTGATACATCAATCGACTAACTAACCAACTAGCTAATGCCAACGGAGTGCCAGAAGCCCCCCCCCCCGTACCTGCTTTTCTGTAAAAGCGATGAGCCGCGTGGACGGCGGCGGCCTCGCTCCTCGCTTCTTGTACTGTACCTCTTCCTCTGCTCCGGTCTATCCATCCACCTGTACTTGACCGCAGAGACAAGGAGAGAGGGGGGGGGGGGAATAACAGCTAAAATATCGGATTATCGGCTATGTCTGTACTAGCACAGTGCCCGCACACATCGTGAGGGGGAGCCTTCTTCGCCGCTATGATACCGGTACTGTACTCGAACAAAGCCTAGGGTGTGTGCGCGCGTGTGCGCAAAAAGTCTATCGAGAGCCCTCCAATATACCGGTATCATAATCATTTATCCTCGGCTCTTGGTTTATTCGAATTTACGCCCGTGTAAAGTGAAATATGTAGCGAAGAAGCTTCTTCTTCATATACGGTACGCTAACATTTTGGTGGAGGGGAAGGGGAAAAAAATTTTTTTAACACAAACTTTCCGCATCAGTTGGCCAAAGCAAAAAGCCTGCTCTCCAAGTGGTCGATTGGTTTCCCCATCGAACCAATGAGAGGGGGCCCTTTGTTAGATTTAGCCTGAATTCCCGAGCGCAGCGACTGTGAAACCCTCTATCAAAGCAGACTACCGTTAGTCCGTCGAGAAAAACCAGACCACGACACGAGCACAGGACCGGCGACTTGTACTTGTAGCACGATATCATTTCTGGGCGTTGGCCTTTTTTTTTTTTGTAATGGCACCGGGCTTTCCATTCGATTATCGTACCTATGGGAGTGTAAAGTACACGGTATGGTACTTTGGAGGTTGCAAGCGTTGATTGCTGCCACGAACCCCCCCCCCCGACTCTTGTCTACTTGAACCCTGTCGATTGGGGGGGGGGGGAAAACGGAATGAATGCCCCTGCCGCCCCCAACGGAATCGGGTGGCATGGGCCCCCCACCCGAAAATAATTGCTCCCCCGGGTACCGGAACCGGTTTTGAAAAAAGGGTTGGAAATAAATCAAATCCCAAGGGGACCCCTACTTACCGGAAATGGAATTAAAACGAAAACCCCAAACCCCGAACCCTGTACCAATACCAACACCTTTCTATTTCCCACCCCAACCCAAACAAACTAAAAAAATGGCCAAAAAAGGTATTACCAATCCCCCGGGGGGACTCCCCACTCCTAAGGGAAAAAAATTTCCCAAAATCAATGCCTCAATAATTATTTTTCCCCAAACGAAAAGGGATTTTTTTGGCAGGAAAGACCCATAATTTTTTTACAAGGGGGGGAGGAAAAAGGTTTTTGAAGATTTAATGCGAGTCGTCCGCCCCCCTTCCTTTGTGTGTGTTTGTGGGGGGGGGGGGGGGGTAAACTTTGGTTCTACAGTTCCCTTTCAAGTCGTTATCGAATCAGCTGGCAGCCACCTCCCCTTCCCCGAATTATCATTAATATTTTAACCCTGGCCCTGAGTTGTTGCTCCTGTTTTTTTTTTTTTTTTTTTTTCCTTTTCTTGCGTTACGGTACGAGTACCCGAGCAATCCGCTTTCTTCCTCCCGCGCTTTGACCACTTAACCATTTGACCCATCCGGAGGTAGAGAGAGATACAACAGTGCGAATCGCTTAAAGCTTGCTTCCTCAAGAGACCCAAAATTAGATGGGGACCCCCCAAACTCCGGATTGTACCCGTACTCGAGTACTGTACAGGTATCCAACTGCTACCGTATGAGATAGGAGGGGATCAAGCTCTACCGGCAGGTTACCAGCGGTCCTACTTTCCACAAAGGAGTTGGAATTCAGAGGGGGGGCCAATTGAATGTGCTCGAGACATCTAATCTAAATATTTTGGGTGGGCATGAAACAAGTTCTCGGATATTTGGCACCTAGCCGACAGGTTGCAAGTGGAACTCAGGAGTGGGGGGAGGAGGAGGAGGAGGAGGAGAAGGAAGTGATTGATTGCTGTACGAAGTAACATCGATTTTGGTGCGGTTGGCGCCGATCCTGTTCCATTGTGGATCAGCTCTTTAAGCGATCCGCCGTAGTTTGCTTTGGGATTTGCCGATGGGGTTAGGTAACGTCGCAGGAGGGGGGGGCTGTACTCGAATATCGTATCGTACTGGTATCGTTGGAGTGGAAGGTCATGCTGTATCGGTACAAGTAACTTACTAGCAACTGATACGTAGAATGTGATAGGGGGTCCCTTGTGGTCTGGTGCCGGGAGCTTGAAATCAGCACTCATGGATATGATACTCGAGTACAGTACTGTGCTCGTAGCTCGTTTCGCTTGCGCCATAACTTCCAGAATAGTTGGGCTTGGCTGAAATAGGCTCAAAAGGGACTATACAGGGGGTGATTCGACAATCTTACCATCTCCGACAAATATTGCTCTGATTGTAGATCAGAGGGGATAGAACTTGAGAGGGGGGCTTTGTGGGATATTGTATTGATGGCTGCTAGTATGACGATATATTAATATGATTGATACTCGTATTATGATTAGATAGCATGGAATGTTTCTGGGTGCAAGTCCTGGGGCCCCTTGTGGTCAGGATAGGTGTCAGGGGTATCGGTATCTACAAGTCCAAATGTACGGTGCCCCACCTACCGCATATCTATAGTAGTTCGTTGCTTGTCTACGCATCATTATCTACTCGAGTATGATACCTGCACTGCACCATTGCCCTCCTGCGCTTCAGAGAAAGGAGTCTAGGCAAGGATGTACCACGGCTTCCATTCTTTCCCTTCCTGACAATCTGTCCGTCGTCCAGATTACTCCGGCTGCTGCTGATGCTGTACAGTGAAGCAGTCAACGGCAGACCCTTCCGCCCGGAACCAAACAGAACTGCCTAAGGAAAAAATGGGGTAAAGTGAATAAATGAATAAATGAATAAATGAAAACGGAATGCAAGTCATCCGTCTTGTCTTTCTTTCTCCCTCCTCTTAAAGGTATGCATTTATCCCATCGACGAAAGTTGATTGGGGGGTTTGTTTCAGTGCATTTTTTTTTTTTGATGTCCCTTTCCTTCCCTACCCCCGCTCCCCGATCGTTCCTTTCTCCCTCTCTCTCTTTTCTTTTCTTTTCTTTTCCTTTTCCCCCCCTCTCTTCTCTTGCTTGCTTCAGGAGGACATGTGTGATCTGTTCTTCCTCGTATCTTTGCTCTGATGGCCTGGCTTTGCTTGACCTGATTGAGGTTCCGTTCGTGCCGTTTCTAAATTCTCGGTTTGGTACTGTTTTTTTTTTCTTCCTTTTTTTTCCTTCTTTCTCCCCCATCTTGGGAGGCCACGATATGAGATTCTGCCGGTCCGGTAGATGGTATTATGGTAGTGGTGGTGATGATAACGGTGCGCTATTCTACTGTACAGCGCTTGAGGATTCGTGAAGGTTGATCTTGCATAGGACGGGATGCCAGAGTGATGCTCATACGGTAGTGGGATGGTTATGATATGTATGATACCGGTCAGTATGATAAGATAGGTTATGATAGAGGATCGTCATTCATGATCAAGCGTAATTGTCACCGTACCGGTACACCAGTTCTTCCGCCGGTCTGCTAGAGCACAGTGTGGGGTAGACTGCTAGTACCTTGCCGGCAATTCTTCTCGTCCCCTCCCCTTCGTGATCCAAGATGGGAGGCACCTCACTCACTCTTGTCCGGCATCGCTGGCTCAAAGCACTTCTGACGCACCCTTTTTTGTGCCATTCGTCGTGTCGCCAGATCACGCGTTTCTCCTTTTCTTGTCGGAATTGTTCTTCTCGAGTTGGGATACCATTTGCATCACACTCGTACATACCGGCGGTACTCTCGCACTGTACTGAGCAGTACTCGTACAGTACTCGCGCTGGTACAGTATCATACTCGAGTACTGTACATGGTGGGTCACACTCCCACACGCATATCCATAAACTCACATAAAACTGCCATGGGTGCCGTAGCGTAACCTCTTGCTTTAAATTGCCCTCTCGCATACAGAGATCCTCGGTTTGTGCTCAAGTACCCTGGAAACTAACGTATAACACACACCATATACACTATTTTCCCCTATTTCGAGTAACTTAACTTGTCATCCCTACCCAAGGTCTCCTAGTGCCTGATTGCCCGTTTGAATTGCTTTGTCTCTCTTTCTTCTTCCTTTTCCCTATTCCTTGCTTCTTGGCCGGAATGGGCTGGACAACTATTTACGGTAACCCCTACCCCGGCCTTGGTTTCTGACGGCTTGCTTGGGCTCGTTGCACTGCTGGCGAGCAAGCGGCTAAGCGCAAGATCTCGACGAGCAACCAGACATGTGGTAGGTAACATAGTGGGCAGGCCTTGCACTCGCACGGCCTGCAGCCGGATTCTCCAGAGTGGAGGGAGAGAGGAAGCAAGAGCAGAGAGGGGCGGCGGACAGGGTACATATTGGATCCATCCACTCGAAATCCATCACCACACAGGTGCTAGGGAGAAAGAAGGTTTTTCTCTTGGGGGGTGGAAAAAGAAAATAGTGATATCTGGACCTCACCCCTCCGAGCAAAGTGCTGTTTTGTTGTCCACTTAACTGAGTTAACTCTGCTCCTCTCTCCCTTGCGTCTCCCAAGAACGTCTGCGTGTCTCTCCTCCCACATACTGTGCAGTTACTTTTTCTATCATACCTGCTTATGCTTGCCTCTCTACCTGCTCTCACCTCCACCTCCACTGCTAACCCTCTTTCCACAGCCCACCCCATCCTAGCTCATACAACTCGGCGGCATTTCGAGCTTCTATCCTCGAAACTTCTCTTCGAGTCATCCACCCTCTCTAGCAATTGGTCCAGTCGTTTCCAGCATCCAGGTTGGTTCCCAGAAGGATCACCAGAAACAGTGAAATACGGGTGTTTGCTTAGAAGCTTGTGAGTCTGCCAGCCTGGACGTTGGAGTTGTTCCTTTCTCGCACGCCCACACACTTCCACAAACTTGCACGCCCACACACAACACACACCACACCATACATCATATCCCACAACACAGGTTTATTTATTTATTCACTGTAGAAATTTTTTTTTTTTTTTTTCCACACTTCCCACCATCTCTTCTCTTCCTCTCGCACCTACCCCTCCCCACTGTCGTTCCCGGGCCCAGCAAAAGCACAGAAAGTGTATGAGGGGGCTAGGGAAAGAGGAGGGTTCCTTTATGATATTGTTCTCTGGGATATATATACATTTCCCTTTCCTTTCATTTCGTTTCCTTTAATTCTTCTGTTCGCTCTTTTTGGCTCTCAATAGCAGCAGCAGAAGCCGGGGAGAGAGGGGTTTGCGGCAGTAGTAGTAATAGGATGGTTCCAGCGGTACAAGCGGGGGGCCAGGCGGGGCATCGCCGCATGTCGTCGTTGCGAAGCACAACGCTCAACTTTTTCAAGGGCAACAACAAGGTTTCGCAGCTGCAGCACTCTACCAGTTTGCGACGGAACGAGTTGACCATCAGCAGCCAACTGCCTATCACGGAGGAGAACGTGTCGCCAACAACGACAGGTCCACCGAACAGGGCCGACACGGAGCCCACTCTCTCAGAAAAGACAATGAGTCGACACCATTTCTCCTCGACCGGAGTTTTTGAGGTTGGCTTTGGGAGGGGACCACCACCACCACCGCTACCTGTTTCCAAGCGAGAGTCTAGTAGCGCTGGCGGCGACGACGAGGACGGCGACGGATCGACGATCACGACAGGCATGGATGCTAGAGAGATGTCCCCTTCACGACAATCTGAATTTGACAATATGGAGAGGCTAGGTTCTACCACCACGCAGTCGGCAAGGAGCGGGAAGCGGGGGCGGAAGCTGATGATGGCATTAAGCCTCTTGAGGAGGAGGAGTAACACTAATTTACGAAGGGCATATGGTGATTCTGTGGACGGTAATAGCGAAACGAGTAGGGACCAGGAAACCTTCTTTGTGAGTTTGAGCTTGCTTTGTGGCGCGGAATTGATCTTGGTGATGCTGAGCTGGACTGACAAACTGCTCGGATGATTGTCAGGAACCGCTGCTTGATCCCGACTACATCGAACCAGCCCCTTCTCCCACCCGAGCCACTGCCACACCACCTGGACAACTCAATCAACCAAAAACCAATGGGTTTAAATTCGCGTTGATCCCCCGCCCTCACGCTCCTCGTCAGGTTCTGACCAAAGCCCCACCACAACCACCACCGGATAATAGAAGACCCCGTCGAGCAACAGTGGCTAGTGTTATATTCGACCCATCAGGTGACCCGGAACATCCTCGAAATTCAATGTGGTCGGGCAGGCCGTCCAGCAGTCAGTCGGGTATATTGAAAGGAATGCCCCAAGACGAAGGAGATATGAGCAATGGGAGCCTCGTCAATCCAGATGGTACCCTAGTGAATGGATCGGCAGCTCCCGGCGGGGGATTGTTCCCCAGGCCCCCAAGCCTTCAACGGCACTGGAGCGATGGCGCACAGAATAATCATGGAACAGTCTCAACCGTGGATAGGTCTGGTGTGAGCATGCCCTGTCTTGACCAGGAGCCACGGCCCCTGAGTTTCGGTACAATCCTCAATGGTTATGGGGGGAGCATGAAGATCACGGAGGCGGTATCATTGGAGACCAGGGTGCATGAATTAGAAACGCAGGTTGCAACGCTCCAGAACTTTATAACCCAACACGTCGAGTTCCCACTGCAGCCCCGGCGGACCTTCTCGACGGGGGCGCCCACAAGTCGGGATAATAGAGATCGGGAACTTCTGCTCCGACCGCCCAATGACGACCGGAAGTTCACAAAACGCAGTTTCTCACTCTCGTCTGCCGGGTCCTCGGAGAAGCTCGGTAGTCCTGAACTACCCAGTACCCCACGGAATCTTTACCCCCCGCCGCGATCAGCAGACCAGCGGGCACCACAATACTCCCCGCGCACCGAGCAAGAGCGCGAAGAGACATTGCAAGCCCTGGAGGGGTTCCGTGTGAATAGCGAGAACAAGCGCAACACCGCATCAACCATCAAGGGCCCAACCCTAATGCGCGACGACCTGATAGAAACCCGCTCTCCCTCACCAACCCCAATCGTCAGCATGGCCCAATATACAGGCCTGGTCTCACAGGTCAAGCGTGAGCAACGAGCCCGCCGAAAGCTCGAAGCCCAAATCGCTAATCTCCAAGAGCAAATGTCTCTTGTCCTCCACCGCCAACTCCTACAATCATCAGCGAGCCCCACAGTCGCAGACAATATGTCCCTCCGACCTGGCGACTTTAGTAGCATCCGTCGTAAGGCCTCGTCTGAAGTCCCCACACCAGATCTCACACCCCCGCGGGTTAGCCCTATTGGCAATTTATTCACAGGCTTCGATAGTAATATGGTGGACGACGACGACTCGGACGATGAAAGCGTCTTTGTGGGACTCGATGCCGACGACAACGAGATCTGGGAGACACCAGCCGAGGAGCGAGAAAGTATGATATCTGACTCGGACAGCGATCGTGGGTTCCGAGAAACGTTATCCGCGTTCCCGAGCCCGCAACGGACGTTGAGTCTCAGCCAATTGACACATAAGTCTTCACTCGCCCGGTAGCCGAGAGGATGTGTATGATATGATGAAGTCATTTTACCTTCGAATAATGTTTTACCGATGAATATTATTTTCCCTTTTGCTAGTTTGGTTTTGGTTTGGTTCTTAGGGGCATGGTTGGCTTGGATGCATTGGACAAGACAAAATGGTTCTTTTTTTTTTTTTTTTTGGGCGGGTTATTCTTCAATTTAGCGACTCCCATTTTCTCATCTTGGGCTTTCTCATATTTTTCTTCTCTTCTCTTTACCCGCATATCACCGTACCCCCCTCCCCTCCTCCCCAACTTCGGTACATTATCCTCTTCATTTCTCTGTCCATTCTTATTCCTTATTCCTTTTTTTTATTTCACATTCTCCGAAAAAAAACGAGAATCGGTGTTCGGGTTTTCGCAGTACGATATAATTCCCGGTTTTTTACAGGGTAGTGCCGGTATAGTAACATGACTATTTGCCCGGCTTATTTGTTCGATGTTGGTCAAAGTGAATGAGATGCTCCTTCATGTTTATGTTTGTTCTCTCCCCTTGCTGTAATAGCATCCTGAGCAACCGGGGTTGTATTTACACCGTGCTTGGGTGTGCCTATGCCATAATTCACGGACTTGAGGGCGATGATAATTCTGATGGTTTTTCATGCTTGTGCCTTCTTTTTTCACTTTGTGCTTCTCTCTCTTGATTTGATCCTTTTTTCTTTTTTTCTATTTGAAAAAAAAAAAAGAATTCATTTTCTTGCTTTTTTTTTAATTTTTTTTTTATAGTTATTCTTTCTTCCCTCCGTCTCGGGCTTACATGCTCGCTTGCGTGCCGTATGGTGATCATGACCGCGCTGCGCTACGATATGATAGCTATGATAGTACGGAGGCTCCATCCTCGTTATCTAATGAATGGGGAATGGCCATGATTGTGCACTGCAAATTCAGTTACCGTTATTATTATTATTATTATACGATGATAAGCCTGAGGAGCGAAATGTGGGTGTGTATGTAAAATATGTACTAGGGGTTGACACAGATCGGGCGCACTTCTAAATAGAGATGTGGCATTTATATGTGGACTAAACCAGATAAGGAAGTTTGAATGATATCTGGTGAGTGCAATTTGGTGTTGGCAAAAAGTCTGGAGCACTTCTGAATATGGATGAGGCACTTTTACAGTAATTAAAACTATTGGAATAGGATGCGTAATAATCAATGATGGTATTTATGTCATTTCTAAATACAAAAAAAAAAAACAATTCAATATCATGTTGCTCCTTCTTCAGCATCAATAACAGCCTGAAGCCACTGTGGCATGCCTCTAATTAGGCTCTCCAGATGCTCATTAGGAATAGCATTCTAAATAGTATTCAATGTCCTTTTCAAAGTTGCAATATCTTTAATTCTTCCCTAAGTTTCCCCCAATTTGTTTTCCATATCTAACCACAGCTCTTCAATTAGGTTGAGGTCAGGTGATTGTGCCGGCCATCATGTTATTTCTATCTCGTTCAGGTTTCTGTATTGGATAGCTTTACCTTTGTGACCAGGTGCGCCATCCTCAATGACAGTTACCCACCCATAGGCCTCACCATAACGATACCAGAATGGAACAAGATGAGGATATATAAGGGTCCTCACATATAAGGCAGAGTCAACTTTAGCTTTACAGGGAATAAAGACTAACTTTGACTTCATTGTACAACAGAAACCTTCCTAAATCATCTTCGATTGGTGACCAGACTCAAAAGTTTCATTGATACAATCAGCATGGTATTCCTTGTTTGCTTTCTGTGTTACCAATGGCCTATTGCCGAAGCTAGCTGTGGAAAATGTAGTCTCATCAGTTGACAGCACCTGAAGCCAATTCTCATAGGACCAGTTCAACTATTCCTTACTGTCACAAATGTGGCTTGGCATGGCAAAGGTTTTAACATAATGCATAATTATGAGTCATAGGTATGTTATTGTTTTGCACATATGACACATTTGGGTTATATGATTTGTTACATTTGATATGTTTCGCACCTGACTCGAATATGAGTCATGGGACAGTCACCTGGCAAGTATGCCTTGCAAGTGAGCCTTGCCGGTATGCCTTGCACATACAATTTATATTTAGCACATGACCTCATCATGAGGTTATGGGTTTTGCGCATATGACTCATTTGAGTCATATGACTTGTTTATTGTATTATGATTGGTTTATGAGTTTTCGCACATGACCTTGCTACAAGGTTATGGGTTTTGAACATGTGACCACCTTGGTCATGTGATTAGTTTGTTATGATTAGGTTTCGTGCATGTGACTACTTTGGGTCACATGACTATGGGTGGGAAGAACACTATATAAGGAGGCTGGTAGGGCCGAGGAGGATAGGTTCTTCAAGCTTTATTCTAAGTACTTTTCCTGATCCTTGCTATTGCTTCGCCCCGAGCATTTCTTTTGCACCTATAATGGGCCTTGATGCTGGGGATTCTTGGGGAGATATCTGAGTTTGCTTAGTAGTTCTTGGGGTTCTTGGTGTTGAGGTTAGTTGGCGTTGTGTGGCAGATTACTTGTTTGCTTCTCATTTTGTCACCTGCTGGTTATCTCATGATACTGGCACTTCGAGCTACTCATCACGGTCGCTTACAAGCCCCTTTCATTAAAATGTCTTAGGTTTCCTGTCTATAGCCTACTTGCAGGTTTTGTGTTCGATTGGGGGGGATAGAACATTGTATTAGGGGAGATTACCTGTGTCGTTTTTTGGGCCAGCTCATAGTTGTTGGGTTTTAACAGAGTCCTTACTTCTTGCGATACAAAACGCCCTTGGGTTAGACTGATGACCTTCCCAAGTTCAACTCATCGTACAGGCCACATCATTCCTCAGGTGGCAGAGCAGTGCCTGTCTGTCACGAACGTGGCTTAGTGAGGAAAGGGTTTTCACGTGACACATGGTTATGAGTCACAGGTATATTATTGTTTCACGCATATAACCTATTCGGGTTATATGATTAGTTATGTGTGGGATTTGTGATGTTTTCGCACATGGCTCAAGTATGAGTCATAGGACATGCGCCTGATGAGTATGCCTTACGAGTGTGCCTTACGGGCAAGCCTTGCGCATATGATTTATGTTTCGCACATGACCTCATTATGATGTTGTGGGTTTCGTGCATATGACTCAGTCGAGTCATATGACTTGTTTATTGCGTTATGATTGGTTTATGAGTTTCGCACATGACCTCACTATAAGGTCATGGGTTTGAGCATGAGATCACTTTGGTCACATGACTAATTTGTTTTGATTTGGTTTTACACATGTGACCACTTTAGGTCACATGATTAAAGGCGGGAAGAACATTATATAAGGAGGCCGATGCGGCCGAGGAAGATAGGTTCTTCATGCTTTGTTCTAAGTACTTTTCCTACATATTACTTTAACAAATATAAAACACCTTTACGATCTTTATCCTTATTGCAATATTATCATTACGCCAAGAAGCACGCGTTACGAAGACGAGTTAGAGAAAGCTTATGATAGGTGTTTCCGATAGAAGACAAAGGTCTTGTACTATCGGTGACATAGGCAGAGGCCTAGAGCTATCGTAAGACAAGGAAAGAAAGGGAAAGAAAAGATAAGTATCGTTCCCTGTCGCCAAGAACTAACTATCTGAAAGGGGATCGTTACACTTGTCTTCTACCGGGACCGCCTATCGTAAGCTTTCTCTAACTCTTCTTCGTAAAGCGCCTTCCTTGGCGTAACGATAACGTTGCAATAAGGATAAAGATCGTAAAAGTATTTTATATTTCTTAAAGTAATAAGTAGGTCT